>NW_012118688.1:2225080-2251733 GCF_000951035.1 Colobus angolensis palliatus
TGGACTACAGGCGCCCGCCACTGCACCCGGCTAATTTTTTGTATTTTTAGTAGAGACGGGGTTTCACCATGTCAGCCAGGATGGTCTGGATCTCCTGACCTCGTGATCCGCCCATCTCGGCCTCCCAAAGTGCTGGGATTACAGGCGTGAGCCACCGCGCCCGGCCTTACCAGTCCCTTTTCAAGTGTGTACTTTGCAAATATTTTCCCCCAAGCTGCAATTTGTCCATTAATTTTCTTAACTGGTCAATAAAGAGCATAGGTTTTCAAATTTGATGTAGTTTAATATTTTTAAATTATATGGTTTGTTTTTATCTTATATAAAACATCTTAAGGTCACAAAGATGTTTAAAAGTTACAGTTTTATTTTATTGTAAAAATGCTATAGTTTTAACATTTATGTTTAAATTGGATCCATTATGAATAACTATTTTTTGAATGATGTAATAAGATGTTTCCCTTTCCAAGTGTCCAATTCCTCCAGGAGCATTTGTGAAAAATACTCTTTTACTCACTAAAGTAGTTGGAAGCCTGTGAAATTTAGCTGATCACATATGTGTGGATATATTTCTGCACTATATATACTGTTGCATTAAACTATTTGTCAACATTGTGCCAATATTACCCTGTCTTCCTTGTTAAAAATGTGTAATAGTTCAATCAGATACTATAGATTTTTTTCACAATTTTTGACTATTCTATATCTTTTGTAATTCCACATGGTTTTAGAACAAACTTGTATATTGTTACAAAATAACATGCTGATATTTTGATTGTGTTTGTATTACATGTATAAATGTATTTGTGTAGTTTGGAAAACTTAAAAGTATTGAGTCTAAGCCGGGCATGGTGGCTCACGACTGTAATCCCAGCACTTTGGGAGGCTGAGGCAGGTGGATCATCTGAGATCAGGAGTTTGAGACCAGCCTGGCCAACATGGTAAAACCTCGTCTCTACTAAACACACAAAAAGTAGCTAGACACGCTGGCACAGGCCTGTAATCCCATCTACTCAAGAGGCTGAGGCATGAGAATCGCTTGAACCTGGGAGGCAGAGGTTGCAGTGAGCCGAGATCACACCAATGCATTTCAGCCTGGGTGACAGAGCAAGAGTCTATCTCAAAAAAAAAAAAAACAAAAACAAAAGTATTGAGTCTATCCAATATTGTAATATATCTGTTGCCCATATGTGGCTAAATTTATTCTTTTAAAAATAACTTTATTAAAATATAATTGACATAAAAATTGTATATATTTAGTGTATAAAGTGTTATATTTTGATAAATGTATTCATTATAAAATGATTACCACAATCAAGCTAATTAACATAGCAATCACTTAACATTGTTACCTTTTCTGTGGTGAGAACACTTGATCTCTACTCCAGTAGCAAATTTTAAGTAATAATGATAATAGTAATACATTATTATTAACTAGAATCACCATGCTGTACATTAGGTCTCCAGTACTTATATATCTCATGACTGAAGTTTTGTACCTCTTAACAACTTTAACAGTGGCAAGTTTGTTCAACGTTAACTTTTCAGTCAGAATTGTGTAAGCTGAACCAACTGTTTATGGTGCTGGCTATTGTTTCTCCTCTTAATCGTAGGTCCTCTTCAATTAGAACACAAACAAGACTATTTTTTCCTTGCAAATTGATGTGGATGGTCTGCTGCAGGGACATCATTTTCAATATTTTCTTGTCCCTTCTTAAAATGAGTTATTCACTTGTAAATTGATGATTTCTTTGGAGTACTGTCCCCATAAACTTTTTAAAAGGCATTAATAATTTCTCCATGCTTCCATTCAAGTTTCACCATAAATTTGATTTGATCTTGCTTCAATTTCAGCAGAATTCATTTCACTCTGATAGGGGGTCTTTTCACACTATTGTGTCTGAAATATTCACACACAATATTTCACACTGATGAAATATTTCTTCTCATCTAGAGCCTCAGACAACTAGATCCTGTTCATACATGTTATAAGAAGTTAGTATGAGTGTATTTTGGTGCAAAAATATTTTAGAATCCATGCATAGTTTTTTTCATAATGTGCATTTTCCATGTAATTTTTGAAGACCCAGCATGTGGGGGTGTATGGGTAGAGGGATGGAAGGAGAGACAGATAGAGAGAGAATATAAGAAAAAACAAAGTTTTGTCATGGAGAGAATAAAATAATAAAAATTAAAACCACAGTTTGTATTTTATCAGAAGTGGAAATTAAATAACAACAGAAAGGTATCATACCATCAGCCAAAGGAACAATCTAAAATGACATCTCAAAACTTACTCTTTTTAATAAGTGAGAAAACCTACATTCTCACCAACTGTTACAGTCTCAGTGACTCAACTGTAACAAATGTGGGAGGGGAGGACATTTCTTTGTCTTGAGCATGGCTTGACTAAGAGATTAGGCTCCTCCAAGCACCTGCACATCTGGAAGAAGAGACTTCGCATATCATGTGTCATGTGTTCTTGGAATGAATTTAGATGGTTACCATGACAACTGCTAGCCAAGGAGAATATTTAGTAGTATGGGTATGGATATCACCAAATACCACAAGAATGAGGTCATGTTGGTTATACAGCCTAGTGGAACTAAAGCAACTGGACTTCATTTATTTCCATTGTGAAGCCCTTATATCTTGGTTTCATAATAAATGTCGAAAGCAAAGAGACAAGTGGCAGTTACTACACAAATGTCTTTGCAGACAATCTTACCTTATTCTCCCAGTTGCAGACAAACATGTCAAGGGTGGCTTTGCACGAGTCAGAATAATGATGAAAAATACATAACTTACCAGGGCAAAGTCATGTTTTATTTTTTCTTCAAAAGTGTTTCATTCCACTGATTCGTTATTTCCTTTTTTTAGGCAGGCTTTGAGAGATGTTTCAGTGTTGTTGCCTTGCTTGATTAAAAATTAAATGGTAAAAGTTTATTCAGATATGGATCTGGCTGAAGAATAAAGAGGGGGAGAGAAAGTGCGTGTGGGTGATACAGGTGATGTTAAAAGCCCTTGAGTCTCATTTCAGAAGTAAAAATCCATACAAAAAGTGTAACTAATAATAATAAAGCCTAAATGCTATATATAGAATTACAAGTCATGGTGGATTATTGTCATTTTACTCCAAGAATGCTATTGCTATTGCGATTTGAAATATCTAAATGCCTTTCTGTAGGGTCCAGCCCTACAGGGCCTGTGGGTTTTTCTGTTCATGTGCTGAGATGAGAGATCATAGAAATAAAGACACAAGACAAAGAGATAGAAGAAAAGACAGCTGGGCCCAGGGGACCACTACCACCAAGGTGTGGAGACCGGTAGTGGCCCCGAATGCCTGGTCGTGCTGTTATGTATTGTATACAAGGCAAGGGGGTAGGGTAAGGAGTGTGAATCACCTCCAATGATAGGTAAGGTCACGCCGCAGTCACATGTCCACCAGACAGGGGGCCCTTCCCTATTTGGTAGCTGAGGCAGAGAGAGAGAGGGGACAGTTTATGTCATTTTTTCTTCTATGTATTTCTCACAGAGATCAAAGACTTTAGTACTTTCATTAATTCTGCTACTGCCATCTAGAAGGCATAGCCAGGTGTACAGGGCGGAACATGAAAGTGGACCAGGAGCATGACCGCTGAAGCACAGCATCACAGGGAGACATTTAGGCCTCTGGATGGCTGTGGGTGGACCTGACTGATGTCAAGCCTTCCACAAGAGGTGGTGGAGCGGAGTCTTCTCTAACTCCCCCGGGGAAAGGAAGGCTCCCTTTCCGGGTCTGATAAGTAACGGGTGCCTTCCCAGGCACTGGCGTTACTGCTAGACCGAGGAACCCTCTAGTGGCCCTGTCCGGGCGTGACAGAGGGCTCACCCTCTTGTCTTCTGGTCACTTCTCACCGTGTCTCTTCAGCTCCTATCTCTCTGTATGGCCTGGTTTTTCCTAGGTTATAATTGTAGAACAAAGATTATTATAATATTGGAATAAAGAGTAATGCTACAAACTAATGATTAATAATATTATATATAATCATATCTATAATCTATTTCTAGTGTAACTATTCTTATTGTATATATTTTCTTTATTATACGGGAACAGCTTGTGCCTTCAGTCTCTTGCCTTGGGACCTGGGTGGCTGGCCGCCCACACCTTTCTATTATAAAGTCCATGTTAGATTTTAGGACCCTGAAACCATTTTCTGATAGTGGGAGCCTCTCTCTCTCTCTTTATGTGTGTGTGTGTGAGAGAGAGAGAGGTGTAATTTTTCAGTAAAAACTGTCTTTTATAACCTCTCCTGAGTTGCTCTTGGTTAGTACTTAGTATCAGCTGGATGGGATAATAACTAGGCATGCCCTTTGATGGATGGATTGCACATAAGCTACAGCAATCCCCATCTCCCCTACTTCATGTACCAGCCACCCCCACTTTACTATGGAATGCTAGGGTACTACATAGTATGAGATATAAGTGAGGATCTGTTGCTGCAGATCTGAAGAAACCTAAATTCTTGCCTCCTCAGAAGAAAGAATTCGACTGAGGAGCACAAGGCAGAAGAAGAGACCAAGGTAAGTGTCAGAGCAGGAGTGGAAGTTTATGAAAAAGCTTTGGCAAGGAAAGGAAAAGAGAGGAGAGGAGAGGAGAGGAAAGGAAAACTTGGAAGAGGGTCATGCAGGTGACTCGAGAAACCAAGTGTGCAGCTTGACCTCTTCACTTGGGGTTTTGTATGTTGGCATACGTTTGGGATCTAGAAATTCTCCTTCAATACATCTAGAATTGAGCTTTTTTTCTGAAGTAAACAAAAGACATTAATGTCTTATGTTTCATTAAATTAGTTATGTGAATAATATAAGACAGCTGCAGTTACATACCCAGTCTGTGAGTTCCTAATTCTATTGTTCTTTTCTGCTATGAATTATACATTTTAAGTAGCTCTGTGTGATGAAATTCAGTGGAAATTACAGGAAGTGAAATCTGGTTACAATTGGTCGATTGTGAAAGCACCAGGACCTCCTGTTGCTTGAGAGCTATCTAAATTATCTAATAGCCCTGGTGAAATGACAACATCCATGGCACTCTGGCCAAGTCATGATTACATCATTCTGATTCCTCATTGTTTGCTTCTACTGGATTCGAAAGGCTAGAGTGACTTTAAATATTTCTCTCTCTAATATCTGACTGCACATTACGTCTACATAAAATATTTTTGTCTGACCTACCAGGCACTTAATGATTCGCCATCAGCTTCCCCATCACAGTAATCAACATCATCATCATCATCGTCATCATCGTCACTCTCATGATCCTCCTCCTCATCATTGCTAATTTTTATTTAGCATTTATTATCTACCAGACACCTTTACAAAATATAATTAATCATCATAACAACCCTATAAGATAAGCTATATTACTGTCCTAATTTTACCAATAGGGGCTTAGTGACATTAACTTAAAAACCTTCCCCCGCTAACCCTACAGACAGTGTGTAGAGGAGTTGAGATGCAAACCCAGGTCAGTCAGCTTTGAAACCTAAAGGTCTTACTAAAAATGCATTAAAACACATGAATAAGTTTTATAAGACATGTATACATCTAGCCAACCTTTTAAGCAACAGGAACTAATAGGGGTCATAGAAAATTAATCTTAAAAAATGTAAACTTTTCTTTTTTTCCAAGATGGCAGATTGGAGACTGTGTTAGCATGCTTCTCCCACTTGGAAAGACAAAATTGTGTATAGATATTGACACTGAATTTTCTTTCAAGAAGCAATGCAGGAACTTAATAGGAAAACTGAAATACACACATTCTTTGAAAGAACTGGCAGGCTGCAGTCTATGCCGTGAGCCAGATGAAAGTGTGAGATGAGGGGGAGACTGCCTCCAGGATATACTCTCCAACCAGGGAAACTGGAAATACAAACCACAGGGGAAGGTCTTAACCCTACCCAGTGCTGGAACTGATTTAGGGAGCAGTGACGAATATAAATGTAGGAACAGCAGCAGGAAGAGCCTTGCGTGCATTCCCAGTCTCCAGTGAAGACCGAGGGAACCCCTCCCTTATTCTGCCTCACAGGGGAAGTCTGCAAACTAACTCAGGCAGTCGTTGCAGGTTGAAAGAAGCTTCCAACTGAATTTCGCGATATAACCTCAAGTAAGAAAGAAATCCCTTGGCCAGATTTTGGGGTGAGTGGGAAGTGTGCTGCAGCCACAAGCACTGGGAGCGGGGCATCCTGGTTGTATGGGCGGACTGGGAGGGGCAGGTCTTGAAAGCCAAGGTTCATGTCTTCGTGGGTAAGACTTATGGCATGGGGCAGTTTTGAGTTCTGAGCACAGATAGCCTGAAACTTAGCTTGCTGCTGCTAATGAAAAACTGTGGATGTGAGATCTGTCTTGCCAAGGGTGTGGGAGAAGAGCAGGGCTTACTGCAGCCTGTTACTCCCCACTCCCTGCACAAACTCTTCTGTGCAGCAGAGGCAGATATACTCTTTTCTGGAACATTATCCCAGTGGTCAGAGAACCACCCCCAACTCCCACAAGTGCTACTGCTTGCCCTGCATGCAGAGAGTCAGAGCACAGACCTGCCAGACACAGCACCCACGTGGCTTTGCCCCACAACCCACCCTGGTACTTAAAAACAAAGAACAGAAACTTTTGGGAGCTCTATGGCCCTGCCCATTGCCTAAGAAACCAGAGTACTATCGCTGGGTAACATAAGGGAGGCACAAATCCGTACACTACTACTGCAGCTGGTGCACTTTTGCAAATGCCACATTATCTATAACCAAGGAATTTCACAGAGTCTTAGTCACTCCCTTACCACGCCCATCAGAGCTGGTGCTGGTACTCACTGCTGGGAGACATGAGGACAGGTCACATCTCTGAATCTCTTGCAGACATTCTACAGTACCAAGCTGGAGCACGGCAGCCACACTGGGTAGCTAGACCCAAATTAGCAACAGCATTCACAGTAGTCTGGCTATCAGGGACTTCTGCTCCTAGAGGAAGAGGAAGTGCACCACCTCAAGGGAACACCCCGTGGGACAAAAGAACCTGGATGACAAGCCTTAAGTCTCAGATATTTCTGCTAGTGGGAAGTGTCTTGCAGCAGCAGCACAGTTGCAGTGCTGGGCTCAGCAAGGAAAGTCTGTAGCTCTATCCCAACAGTCACGCAACTCTAGTGCTTGTGAAGGGTCTTGGAGAAGAGGACTTCTTTTCCCTCTCATCCACCCGCACAGACAAAGTTGGGGCTTTTCCCATGGGAGCTTGGCATGGGTGCACCTATAAACAGCCTCTCTGGAACACTTCAGCATGACTGCATCCCCACAGAAGGAGCACCCTGCAGGTACGGGCTTGCATGAGGGGTAGAGTCACAATTCCTCTATACTTGGAATATAACCATTCCTGGAGATGAAAAGAGGAGCCAGTCTGATCTGAATAGATGGAACACTGGGTCATGAGTATGTCTGGGGAGTGGACAGCTTTCCTGCTGGCCTGGCAAGGGAACTGAGGTGGCTCACATTCTTCTCTCTGATAAGACCTCAATGCTTTCACTAAGAGCTCCTTCAGCCACCTCTGTCAAGGCTGGGACTTCTGCCCACCACTGGGTATTACATTTACCCACCTGCTTTACTGTCAGCCAATTTTTACCTGTGGACACCTCCCCTATTGGCCTGAAACCAGTAAATAAAATACTGGGGAAAACTAAATAAATAAAAAAGTGCACACCACAGGGGAATGAGATAAGTTTCAAGAGACTTCTGTCATTCCAACCCTATAGAGGACAGTGAATTTGCTCACATCAAGCACATTACCACTACAGTCAGCATCTGAGAAAGCCATCATACAAAGACTCTCTAGAACCAACGAACACATACAAGTCTTTATCCTGAAAACACCAAGAGCTGAATTAGGCTATAATAAACTATAAACATTAAAGTCACATCCCTAAGGGGGAAAAAGAAATAAAAGAAAACACAGTCAAATAAAAGATAAATTCAAGAATAATTAGAAAAAACAGTTTACCCAAATAAGAAGAAACCAGAAAATAATTCCGGTAATATGACCAAAAAAAATTTCCATAACAACCCCAAAAGATCACGCTAATTCTCAGGCAATGGATCCACACCGAGATGAAATCTTTGAAATACCAGACAAAGTGTTCAAAAGGTTGATTATTAAGCTACTCAATGAGATACCAGGGGAAGGGGAAAAACAACATAAAAAAATTAAAAAAATACAGGATATGAGTGAAAAAATTTCTGAAGAGACAGACATCTTAAAGAAAAGCCAATCAGAACTTCTGGAAACGAAAGACACATTTAAGGAATTACAATATGTAGTTGAAAGTTTTAAAAATGGACTAGAACAAGTAGAATACAGAATTTCAGAGCTTGAAGACAAGGCTTTTGAATTAACCCAATCAGACAAAAATAAAGACAAAAGAATCACAGGAAATGAACTATGTCTCCAAGAACTATAGGATTACGTAAAATGGCCAAATCTAAGAACTAGTGATGGAGAAGAGAAAGTAAAAAGCTCAGAAAATTTATTTGAGGAAATAATTGAGAAAAATTTCCCTGGTCTTGCTAGAGATTTAGATATCCAAATACAAAAGCTCAAAGAACTAGGAGATTCACTGAAAAAGGTCGTCACCAAGGCATACAGTCATCAGGCTACCTAAAGTCAACACAAAGAAAAGAATCCTAAGAGCAGTACGACGAAAGCATCAGGAAACCTACAAAAGAAAACCTACCAGAGTAACTAACAACAGACTTCTCAGTAGAAAATCTTACATGCCAGAAGGGAATGGGGTCCTATCTTTATCCTCCTTAAACAGAATAACCCTCAGCCAAAAAATTTGTAATGAGAAAAACTAAGTTTCTTTTAACTTTTTTTTGGCATGGAGTCTCACTCTGTCACCCAGGCTGGAGTGCAGTGGTGCAATCTTGACTCACTGCAGCCTCCACCTCCCAGGTTCAAGTGATTCTCATGCCTCAGCCTTTTGAGTAGCTGGGACTACAGGTGCACACCAACACACCCAGATAATTTTTGTGTTTTTAGTAGAGATGGGGTTTCACTATGTTGATCAGGCTGGTCTCAAACTCCTGACCTCAAGTGATCTACCTGCCTTGGCCTCCCAAAGTGCCAGGATTACAGGCATGAGCCACTGTGCCCAGTGAAAAACTAAGTTTTATAAATGAGGGAGAAAAAAAGTTATTTTCAGACAAACAAAAGCTGAGGGAATTTGTTACCACCAGACAAATGCTACAAAAAATGCTCAAAGGAGTTCTAAATCTTGAAATAAAAGCTCGATGTGCACCAAAATAGAACCTCTTAAAAGCATAAAATTCACAGGGACTATAAAAAAAATAGCACAATGAAAAAAATAACAAAGTGTCTAGGTAACAGTTAACATGATAAATGGAATAATACTTCATATCTCAATATTAGCATTCAACATAAATGCCCGAAGTACTCCACTTAAAAGATACAGATTATCAGAATGGATTACAAAAAAAAAAAATCACAAATCAAACATCTGCTGTCTTCAAGATACTCACCTAACATGTAAGGATTCATATAAACTCAAGGTAAAAGGGGGAATTCAACCTGTATGCCTTTTACTCACCTATTCTCAGGCTAGTTCCTTGAGTGGACAAATGCAAGGCCCTTCCTGCCCTTTCTTCTTAAGAATTCAGTGATGGACCCCATTCACTTGGTTTACTCTCAGGGCCACTTCCTGGGTATAAACATGTCAGGCCTCTTCTTGTGCTTAATCTTCAAAATCCTGCATTTAAATATAGTACCAACTGATATCTCATCCTGAAAATGTAAGGTGTGAATCTCCCTTGCTTGGTTATTTATTCACCTAGTGCCTTTCTTTGCCTTAGAATACTTCCAAAATGCAATACAGGATGTCTAGAGGTCAATATCTGGATCCCAATTCCTAGTACTACCCAACATACAATGTCTGTAAATGTCAACAGTCCTCAGACCTCAGAGACAAGGAACAATGCATCATAATAAAACAGTGTCACTGTGTCAGCTCTTGAGCATCTGTGGTTTTGTGAGCAGCATGGTTTTGTGCTACGAGGATAGAGATCTTCATGCTCAAAAGTCGAAGATTTAGAAGCTGATCTAGTTTACAGAATGTGCAACCTAGAATATGAGCATCAGAGTTGAAAACCCCACCTTAAGTCAGGTTCTTCCTTAGGCACACTAAGAACAGATAGAATATCCTATGATGCTGTGGAAAAAACACAAGTAGAAAAATCAGGGACAAAGAAAAGCAGGATAAACAAATGAAAAGTCATTTGGCTATATTTTCCCCAGGAGACCATTGGCTCATCACTGTTCTACTGTTTTGTCCTGGCAGCTTTGTGAAATAATCAAAACAAGAATGACTTACCTGAAATCATACCTCCAACACGCAGGGTACAGACCATGCAATTTGTAAACTCAAGCATTCTTGATTCAGGGTATTTTTTTTTTTTGCGTCTTTTTCTTTTAGACAACAGATATTTTTTGAGCAAATAGATAGCTTGTTTTGACAGGAAATAGGATCATTACTTTGCCAGCTGATGGTAGTGTTCAAGGTCAATTTCTTTCTGAGTGAAGAAAAGTGAGTCCCTGCAGATGTCGATGTGCTGCTTCAGAGGACTCATAAGTTATGGTGAAATCTCAGTCCTGCCAAGCAGACATGCAAACTGTACAAGTGCACATGTACATCACACTGGCACTACAATTTGGGTATGCTTTTTGATAATACATTTTGTTCTCTCCAAAGCAGGCAGCAACATAAGTTTCCTAATTCTAACTGTAACAGAAAAAAAAGCCTACTTCACATGCTAGGGTTGTAAATATGGTAACAATAGTTTCAATAATCAATTCAGCATTTCTATGAGTTCCCCTATCAGCACTGCAAAACTATCCAGCCCTCCCCTCATAGGCACATCACCAGGATCATCCCACTCCTGGTATTTGGATGGGAGAATATTTACTGGAATATTGTGTGCTGTGGAAATTACTTCATTCTAGAGTTGAAACATGACTAGAAGTTGAATGATTCTGCAACCACCATTGGAAGCAGGTGCCAGGTAGCTCACTGTGAAGCTAGAGACTAATGTCTGTGGCTAGCAATCTAGGGAGACAGTTCCCAAATCTCCATTGCCCTGCCAAGGTCATTCAGGTAAGCGGAACCCACAGCACCAGTTTTGACTAATGCTATTGCAACCTTATGGTGTCATTGTTAAAAACAAAGTGGTTTCAATAGCCACATATCATTTCTGTAATACGGTAATACCTCTCCTGGTCGAGTTGCAGCTGCTCGGGTTTTATGATTTTGTTTTTGCTTTTTTGGGTTCCTATTGTTGTGGCGGTGATTTGGGAGGTAAGAGGTGGGGAGGGAATGGGAGAATGTGGAGATAAAATTATCTATTTTCTCCCACTGTTACAGTCAGCTGTGACTACCACACACCATCATAGCCTCCCAGCATTATAACCCATCATTTTACTATTAATATACAGATGCTGCTTTACTTACCAGGTGGTTACCTCCCAATAAACTCATCCCAAGTGGAAAATATGGTAAGTTGAAAATTGAATATACCTAACCTACCATATATCATAGTTATCATAGCTTAGCCTAGCCTGACCTAAATATGCTCAGAGTACTTACATGAGCCTATAGTTGAACAAAATCATCTGGCAACACAGTACACCATAGCATATCAGTTTTCGATTGTGTGGCTGGCTGGGAGCCACAGCTTGCTGCTGCTGCTCACCCCATGAGCAGGTATCATACCACATATTGTTAATCCAAGAAAACATCAAAATTCAATGTCAAAGTACTGAATGTGTATCACTTTTCATCATCATGGAGTCAAAATATAAGTGGAACCATTATAAGCTGGGGTTTGTCTGTATAGCCATTCGTCCCTAAATCATATCATGATATTTGGGTTATTTAGCCACAGGAAGTTTTCAGGTTCAACCTGTTTTCCTTAGCACTCCATGCATCACAGACACTGGTTTTCTGTTTAGCAAACCCATTTCCTTTTCTTTTTTTCTTTTTGAGACGGACTCCGATACAAGGCTGGCGTGGGGTGGCACAGTCACAGGTCACTGTAATGTTGATTGCCTGGGCTCAAGTGATTCTCCCACCTCAGCTTCTCAAGTAACTGGACAACAGACAAACGCCACCATGCCTGGCTAATTTGTTTATTATTTGTAGCCACAAGATCTTGCTATGCTGCCCAAACTGGTCCCAAACTTCTGGGCTCCAGCGATACTTCTATCTCTGCCTCCCAAATTGCTGGGAACACAGGAGTGACCCACTGTGCATGCTTCCTTTTCTTCATGGACACCTTTCCTGACCCTCCTTGCAGCAGATGAGGACGCGTAGATAGAAGTGATACCAACCACTTCCAGATCTAACCCATCAATCAATCTCTTGAACTATCCTTTGTGACACAGAATACTGTGCACCAGTACCAGTCCTTGAGAGGGGAACGCTATACATAGATTACCAATGCCAGGGAAGGACTTTAAATACCTCATCAATTTCTGCACCAGTTCCTAGATCTGGCAGGAAGTTTTGCACAAACTCAGCTAGCAGAGGTCTTGCACAAGCCCGGCTGTCAGAGTATGAGTCTAGCAAGACACAACACTTGCATGAGTCAGTGAAAGTGAATGTATTACACACAAATAGGCAGCAAGAATAAACAGAGGCACAGGATCCACGGTAAGCCAGTTCCCCAAGGCTCAGGAAAGCTTTCCAGGGCAAATGAAGTTTTCCTGTGGGTACTCCACTTTATGCCACAGCTGAGGGACCCCAAAAAGCACTCCACTCTGGGTTTTATATCCCAAAGATAACTTGGCTTGCTGAGATCAAGTGTTGCAGGTAGTTCTGTTCTAGGAGGAATGAGGAAAAAGCCTGGGTTGTTTCCATTTCTCCTTATTTTAGGATGTTGCATTCTAGGTACATTTGATCTGAGAATTGCAAGCAATATCGTGGCAGAGCTGTATCAGTCAAGATTATTCAGGGTCCTGTGCTCTTGAATTCTCCACTTTTTTTTTCTGGTAGCCAGAAGATGAAAACCTGGCAGGAGACCTTGAGGCTCTATAAGTTAGCAGTGTTATAAGAAGGAAAAGTCTGGGTCCTGCATCTCTCCATGGAAGACCATCCACCAAACACACACGGATCAATTTCATGGGCCAGTACTAGATTTGTGTCATATTAAGCAACTAAGATTTGAGGATGGGTAGTTAGGTAGTTAACCTCCCTGGAATGATACATCCTAGTAGTTTAAGGCCTGATTTAGGCCTTAATTGCCTTAATTATCACTCCAGATTCCTTCCTACTACTCTCTGAACCAGTTCATTTATAAAAGATTTTTCAAGAATGTGGAACCATGAGAGCGAAAGAAGTCAGACACTATAGATATCTTTTCTCAGGAGAATTTTTGGCCCCTTTGCCAATTTGACTGCTATGTCTTTCCTAACAAACTCACTCTTTCTTCAAAACCTAAGGGAGCTTGAATTCACACAACCTCTGAAGCTGAACACATCATCAATTACTTGGCAGAAGTAAAGGAAATTGTATCTGAAAGACTGTACTTTAAATTCCAAAAATTACTCCACTTAAAGCTCTGTAATATAAGCTATTACAGTAACACACACATATACAGAGAAACAAAGTATCATAAATAAATGTCAACAAAAATATTAAACTATGATATCACGTTCACAAAGAATTTTGGCATTATCAGACAGGTGCCTAATATTTTTAAATAAATAAAAGTATGGAAATGATAAATTACATTAGTTTTCAGCAAATATTTCTTTCTTACCCCCCATCTTCTTGAGAGGAGTGTGCCTATTTATCTCCATTCCATTAATTCTGGACTTGATGATGTGAGTTGCTTTGGCAATACAAAGTGGGTTGAAGTGACAGTGTGCCAGTTTCAAACCTAGGTCAGGAGGCATTGTGTGTTTACACACACACTTTAGGGGCAATTTATATTTCTGCCATAATGAAAATATGCCCTAGGTTGCTAGGACCCCTGCAGCCGGGGTCCCAGAATGAGGCACATGGGAAGAGCTGAATTTGACTCACAACATGAAGTGGAGCTTCCTCTAGCCACACAAAGACATCATATTGGCTAGCAAATGTATTGTTCACTTCATTGCTCTTCAAATGTGTTATATGCTATGCAATGCTATTTTATATGTATAATGGGTGGTGATGGTTATGATAATGATGAGGATGATAAAAGCAAATATCCTCATTTTTGTTAACAGCTAAATTATCCATATGCCTTCCTTAGGGCATAGAACGGGAGACATTTTAGGCTGATTTTCTTAAGAAATTAATCTATCAGGGTCAACAGCTATGTAATCAAGAAGGGTGAGAGAAATCCTTTATTTCTGTGTGTTAGTGTCTAAGGAAAGGATGAAGGTTACTATGATTATATCAGCACGAGTGCTGAATTTAGGAGTGAAAATCTCCTATTCCTTAGATAGGACTATTTTAGCTAGTATGATTTTGGAGTGTAGAGTTGAAAAACAATGTAAATAAAGAGATTTGTGGCACTCCTGCATTAGTGTTCTGAGAATGAAAAAGTAAGTATACTTCCAATGCTTGCTTAAGATAAATGGAATTTGTGTAAACACATGTATTCCTAAGTATAGGTTAGTGTATATCTGGTCTTTTGTTGTCTCTGAGCTAAGCTACTATAATATAGCTGAAAATGTTTACTATTTCCTCCCTTAAACAGTTTCAGCTGAGTCTGGTTAGAAACTGCAGAACCAGGGTTACAGTCTAAAAAAAGAATTCTTCTGGAACACTTTCAGTAAAAGGAGGACATTTGATGACCGAATTTTTGCCTACACTGTATTTCTGAGTAGTGGCTTTTCCCTGAAAGTGAAAGTCAGCCAAAATCTAATTGCACTGTGCCATTCACACTGGAGGGCGTTGAGTGGCTGGTTCTTATTTCTTCCTATGCCAGTCCTCTGACTCTAATCTTAAAAAGTTTGTCTTTCTCTATTCAAAAACCGATTTTCTTAACTCAATAAAGAGATAATTATGATTCTAAGACTGATTTGGAATATCTAGGAAATAAATGACAGAAGTGGATTTGTTCTATAGGATTCTGACCACAAAATGCATGTCATATATTTAACTTTGTACTTGGCATCAATATGTTTAAAGATACTTAACTTTTTGATAACAAAACTTAATGAAGATTGTGTGATAATAGCTAATGTATAGGATAATTCTCAAATCACTAGGAAAGACTATTATTGACTCCCATTGATTTACACATGGTATGGCCTTGGAGACATAATTATTTGTTATATATATGTATGCTTTAGCACCAATTCGATATAATTATAAACATAGATCAATATATTTTTTCACTGACATTTCAAATTATATCTGTAGTACTAGTTTACATCAGCTGTCACTGATTATAAAATAGAAACTAATTTGGAAATACTTGCCTCTCTTACACTAAGTGGGATTGAAGAGATTAACAAATATTAAACAGGGTAAGTAGGGTAAAGAAAGGGTCTAAGATCAAATAGTAGAAGTTAGCCAAAAAGATAAGAAGTCAATCACATGGGCAGGTCCAGATATTGTGGAATTTGAAGGTTATGCAATTTGAGGACACCCATTTAAGGAAAATAACACAAGATTATGAAAATATAGGAAATTGAATATATATTTAAGATAAGAATATAAATAACAACACTTTTGTATACTCTTGGAAATACAAATTCCTTTCTCCCAGAAACTTCAAGAAATTTGCCAACAATGCTTACATAGACAGGTTTCATTTCGGCAAATTTACTTCCTTTCTCTACCTAGAACACTCTACAACTTCCAGAAAATCCCAATGTATTCAAGGGTCCATGCAATTGAAGGGTGCTGATGATGCTGAAGCATCATTTACTTCCTGGGGAATCCACCTCTGGTCAGTAGAATGTCTAAATGCATTTTGTTTCCCAAGTGATGCCTCCTAGGGATATGAGAAAAAGGTTACACTGCATCATTTTGTACAGTTGCTCTACAACTAAAACTGACAGTATCCGTATTGTGTCTATATTCAATTCTAACTTAAAAGACACATAACCCATAAACTTATTATAGTGCCAAGCAATAAAAAGCAAAATTCATTTACACTTATTTGTCTCAAAAATTATTGTCAAGAAAGTTTCGTTATTAAAAATGTCAAAAGGATTTGATGACCACTCTGACTCATTCATAGTATCATTCCCAGAATCATCATAGACCTCAAGATTGTCTGTCACATATTTTCACTGTCTTTATGAGCTCTGTGTGTGTGTGTGAGTGTGTGTGTGCATATGCATATGTGTGTGCAACTCCTGCCAAGGACTCTGATTTTTATACCCTTAAGATTATCACAAATTCTGTGTTAGGGTTTTCACAATCTCAGAAATGTGGCATATTTGGTAATAATAACGTCAGCAGACAGTGACACTGTGGTAAATGAATGCCAACTCATATTCTTTAGTTGTATTTACTTATTTGATGTTTACAATGACCCCATGAGGAAAATTCTATTGTTATACTCATATACATTGCATTAGGCTGTTCTTGCATTGCTATGAAGAAATACCTGAGACTGGGTAATTTATTTTAAAAAGAAAAGTTTAATTGGCTCATGGTTCTGCAGGCTGTACAGGAAACATAGCAACATAGCAACATCTACTTCTGAGGAGGTCCCAGGAAGCTTCCAATCATGGCAGAAAGCTAAGAGGAAGCAGGCATGTCACCTGGTGAAAGTAGAAGCAAGAGAGCAATGGGAGACCTGCTACACACTTTTAAATAACCAGATCTCACGAGAACTCACTCATTATCATGAGGACATGATCTCCAAACCAAGTGGGTAGTGCTAAACCATTCATGAGAAATCTGCCCTCATGATCCAATCACCTCCCACCAGACCCCACCTCCAACACCGAATATTACATTTCAATATGAGATTTGGGCAGTGACACACATCCAAACTATATCATTACACCCTACACCCTGGAACCTCCAAAATCTCATGTCTATCAGAGGAACCCACCCTTAAGATTTCAACGTAGGTTCTATTTTCCGTAAGTGTCAACTAGCTGAGAAATAGAGAAAGAGTACAAAGAGAAGAATTTTACAGCTGGGCCACCAGGAGTGACATCACATATCAGTAAGACTGTGATGCCCACCTGAGCCTCAAACCAGCAAGTATTTTATTAAGGGTTTCAAAACGGGAGGGGGTGTAAGAACAGGGAGTAGATCACATGCTTCAAAGAGCAAAAAGCAGGACTACTAATAAGGGTCCAACAAAGATCACAAGGCAAGAGGCAAAAGGAGAACTACTGATAAGGGTCTATGCTCAGTGGTGCATGTATTGTCTTGATAAACATCTTAAACAACAGAAAACAGGGTTCGAGAGCAGAGAACTGATCTGACCACAAATTTACCAGGGTGGAGTTTTTCCCCACCCTAGTAAGCCTGAGGGTACTGCATGAGATCAGGGTGTATCTCAGTCCTTATCTCAACTGCATAAGACACATTCCCAGAGTGGCCGTTTATAGACTTCCCCCCAGGAATGCATTCCTTTCCCAGAGTATTCATATTAATATTCCTTGCTAGGAAAAGAATTTAGCGATATCTCTCCTACTTGCACGTCCATTTATAGTCTCTCTGCAAGAAGAAAAATATGGCTCTTTTTACCCGACCCCGCAGGCAGTCAGACCTTATGGTTGTCTTCCCCTGTTCCCTAAAAATTGCTGTTATTCTGTTCTTTTTCAAGGTGCACTGATTTCATATTGTTCAAACACATATGTTTTACAATCAATTTGTACAGTTAACACAATTATCACTGTGGTCCTGAGGTGATGTACATCCTCAGCTTATGAAGATAACAGGATTAAGAGATTAAAGTAAAGACAGTCATAAGAAATTACAAAAGTATTATTTGGGAACTGATAAATGTCCATGAAATCTTCACAATTTATGTTCCTCTGCCACAACTCCAGCCAGTCCCTCCATTTGGGGCCCCTGACTTCTCGCAACTCATGTCCGTCTCACATTTGAAAATACTATTATGCCTTCACAAGAATCTTTCAAAGCCTTAAATTATTCCAACATTAACTCAAAAGTCTACAGTCTGAAGTCTCATCTGAGACAAGGCAAGATATTTCTACCTATGAGCCTGTAAAATCAAAAGTAAGTTAGTTACTTCCAAGGTACAATGAAGGTACAAGCATTGGATAAACATTCTCATTCCAAAAGGAAGAAATCACACAAAAGAAAAGGGCTTGTATTAGTCTGTTCTCACACTGCCAATAAAGACATACCCAACACTGGGTAATTTGTAAAGGAAAGGGGACTCACAACTCCTCATGGCTGGGGAGGCCTCACAATCATGGCAGAAGACAAAGGAAGAGCAAAAGGACATCTTACATGGTGGTGGGCAAGGAGAGCTTGTGCAGGGGAACTCTTATTTATAAAAACATCAGATCTTGTGAGACTTAGTCACTACCAGGAGGATAGTATGAGGGAAGCCACCCTTATGGTTCAATTATCTCCACTTGGCCCCACCTTTGACCTGTGGGGTTTATTACAATTCAAGGTGAGATTTGGGTGGGAACACAGCCAAACCAAATCAGGCTACAGGCCTCAGTCAAGTACTAAACTTAACAGGGTAGTCATTACATCTTTTTATTTTATTTTATTTTTTTTAGATGGAATTTCACTCTTGTTGCTCAGGCAATGGTGTGATCTCAGTTCACTACAACCTCCGCCTTCAGGGTTCAAGCGATTCTCCTGCCTCAGCCTCCCGAGTAGCTGGGATTACAGGCATGTGCCACTATGCCCAGCTAATTTTGTATTTTTTTTAGTAGAGACAGGGTTTCTTTCTTTCTTTTTTTCTTTTTTTTTTTTTTTTTGAGACAGAGTCTTGCTCTGTCACCCAGGCTGGAGTGCAGTGGCCGGATCTCAGCTCACTACAACCTCCGCCTCCAGGGTTCAAGCCATTCTCCTGCCTCAGCCTCCCGAGATAGGGTTTCTTCATGTTGGTCAGGTTGGTCTTGAACTCCCAACCTCAGGTGATCCACCTGCCTCAATCTCCCAAAGCACTGCAATTACAAGCATGAGCCACCGTACCTGGTTGTCATTAAATCTTAAAGCTCCAAAGTAATCTCCTTTGACTCCATATCTCACATCCAGGGCACATTGATGCAATGGGTGGACTCTGAAGGCCTTGGAGAGCTCTGTCCTTGTGGTTTTGCAGGGTTCAGTTCTAGATGCTGTACTCAAGGTTGTTGAGTGCCTGTGGCTTTTCTAAGTTGAAGATACAGGCTGCTGGTAGGTCTACCATTCTGGGATCTGGAGGATAGTGGACCTCTTTTCACATCTCCACTAGGCAGTGCCCCTGTGGAGACTTTGTGTAGGGGTTTTGACCCCATGATTCCTCTCTGTACTGTCCTACTATAGGTTCTTTGTGAGGGTTCTTCCCCTGCAGAAGGCTTCTGCCTGGACACCCAGGCTTTTCCATACATCCTCTGAAATCTATGTGGAGGCTCCCAAGCCTCATTTGCTCTTGCACTCTGTGCACATGCAGGCATAACACCACATGGAAGCCACCAAAGATTATGATTTGCACCCTCTGAAGCTGCTGCTCAAGCAGTGCCTGGAATCCTTGGTGATACAGCTGGAGCTGGAGTGGGTAGGATCCAGAGAGCCATGCCCCAAGGTTGCACAGTGCAGAGGGGACCTGTGCCTGACAAACAAAACAATTCTGTCCTCCTAGGCCTCTGGACCTATGATGGAAGGGGCTGCCTCTTATGTCTCTGACATATCTTCAAGGGCTTTTCCCCATTGTGTTGGCTATTAGCACTTTCCTCCATTTTAGTTATGCTAATTTCTCTAGCAAGTGGTTGCTCAGCGGCCCACTTGAATTCTTTTTCTGAAAATGGGCTTTTCTTTTCTACCACACAGTCAGGGTGCAAATATTCCAAACCTTTACACTCTGCTTCCCCTTTAAATATAATTTCCAGCTTTAGGTCATTTCGTTCACCCACATCTGAACATAGGCTGTCAGAAGCAGCCAGATTACATCTTGAACATTTTGCTGTTTAGAACTTTCTTATGCCAGATACCCCAAATTATGATTCTCAAGTTCAAAGTTTTACAGTTCCCCCAAGCATGGGTACAATGTAGCCAAGTTCTTTGCTAATGGATGACATATGTGACTTTTGCTGCAGTTTCCAATAAGTTCATCATTTCCATCTGAGACCTCCTTAGTCTGGACTTCATTGTCCATATCAGTATTAGCATTTTGATCACAACCATTTAACTAGTCTCTAAGAAACCCCAAACTTTCTTTCATCCTACTGTCTTTTACTGAGCTCTCTAAATTATTTCAACCTATGCTGTTACCCAATTCCAAAGATGATTCCACATTTTCAGGAATCTTTATAATGATGTCACACTCCTGGTACTAATTTTCTATATTAGATCATTCCTGCACTGCAATGAAAAAATACCTGAGACTCGGTAACTTATATTTTTTAAAGTTTTAATTGGCTCATGGTTTTGCGGGCTCTATGGGAAGAGTAGCAGCATCTGCTTCTGGGGAGGCCTCAGGAAGCTTTCAACCATGGCAAAAGGAAAAGGGGAGTAGACATGTCACATGAAAAAAGCAGGAGCAAGAGAGTGAGGAGACACTTCCAAACTCATTCTACAAGGCCAGTATTACACTGATACCAAAACTGGACAAAAAAAAAAAAAGAAGAAGAAAAGAAAACTAGAGGCCAATCACATATAGAAATATTTATGCAAAAATACTCAACAAAATACTAGCATACCAAATTCAACAATACATTAGAAAGATCATTCATCATGGCCAAGTAGGATTTATCCCAGAGCATTTGATAAAATTCAACATCGCTGCATGATCAGAAGCTTCAAAAAATGGAGATAGACAAAACACACCTCAACATAATAAAAGCCATATAGATCAGACCCACAGTCAGTATCATACAGAATAGAGAAAAACCGAAAGCCTTTCCTCTAAATCTGGAATACAGCAAGGACAGCCACTATTACCACTGTTACTCGACATAGTACCTGAAGTCCTAGCTTGAGCAATCAGACAAGAGAAAGATATACAGGGCATCCAAACTGGAAAGGAAGAAGTCAAATTATCCTTGTTTACAGATGATATGATGTTATATTTGCAAAAAAACTAAAGACTTCACAAGAATATTATTAGAACTGATAAATATAGTAAAGTTGCAGGATACGCAATCAACATACAAACATCATTAGCATTTCTACATGCCATCAGTGAACAATATAAAAAATAAATTTAAAAAGTAATATAATTTACAATAGCCAGACATAGGATTAAATAACTAGGAATTTAAAAAAAGAAGCGAACAATCTGTATAATAAAAACTATAAAGCACCAATGAAAGAAATTGAAGAGGACACCACAAAATGGAAAAATATTCCATGTGCATGGATTGGAAGAATCAATATTATTAAAACGTTTGTACTATTCAAAGAAATCTACAGATTCAATGCAATATCTATCAAAATACCAATGACATTCTCCACAGAAATAGAAAACAGAATCTTAAAATTTATATGGAACCGCAAAAGACACAGAATAGTCAAAGCAAAGTATACTTAGTACAAAAAGTATACCTTGTACACAAAGTATACAAAGCTTCTGCTAAGCAAAAATAATGAAACTGGAGGAATCACATTAACTAACTTCAAATTATACTATAGAGATATAATACCCAAAACAGCATGGTACTGGCATAATACAGAGACATAGATCAATGGAACCGAATAGAAAACCCAGAAACAAATCCACACACCTTCAGTGAACTCATTTTTGACAAATGTACTATGGACATACACTGGAGAACATACAGTCTCTTCAATAAATGGTGATGGGAAAACTGGATATCTACATGCAGAACAATGAAACCAGACCTCTATCTCTCACCATGTACAAAAATCAAATCAAAATGTATTAAAGACTTAAATCTATGACCTTAAACTATGAAACTACTATAAGAAAACATCAGGGTAATCTTGAGAACATTGGTCTGGGAAAAAATTTCTTGAGCAATATCCCAGGAGCACAAGCAGCCAAAACAAATATGGACAAATGGAATCACAACAAGCTAAAAAACTTCTGCAAAGCAAAGGATACAATTGAGAAAGTGAAGAGATAACCCACAGAATGAGATAAAATATTTGCAAACTACACATCTGACAAGGGATTAATAACCAGAATATATTAGGAGCTTAAATAACTCTACAGGAATAGAATGTAATAACCTAATAAAAAATGGACAAAAAATTTGAATAGACATTTCTCAAAAGAAGACACATAAATGACAAACAGACATACAAAAAGGTGCCCAAAACTTGATCTTCAAAGAAATGCGAATCAAACCTACAATGAGATATCATCTCACTGCAGTCAAAATGGCTTATAACCAAAAGGCAGGCAATTACAATTGCTAGCAAAGATGTGAAGAAAAGGAAACCTTTGTACACTGTTGGTGGGAATATAAATTAGTACAATCTCTGTGGTGAACAGTTTGGAGGTTCCTCAAATAACTTGAAATTTAGTTTACATGTGATTCAGCAATCTCACTGCTGGGTATGTATCCCAAAGAAAGGAAATCATTATATCAAAGAGATACCTATGTTTTTTGCAGCCCAGTTTACAATAGCTATGATTTGGAAGCAATCTAAATGTCCATCTAGAGGTGGATGGATTAAAAAAGTGGCAAATACACACAATGGAGTACTACTTAGTGATAACAAAAGAATGAGATCCAGTCATTTTCAACAACATGAATGGGACTGGCAATCATTACATTAAGTGAAATAAGCCAGGCACAGAAAGACAAATATCACGTGTTCTCACTCATTTGTGGTATCTAATAATAAAGACAGTTGAACTCATGGACAGAGAGAGTAAAAAGGATGGTTACAAGAGCATGGTAAGGGTAGTGGGGAGTTGTGTGGTGAAGTGTGAATGGTTAATGGGTCCAAAAATAATTGTAAATAATGAATAATACCTACTATTTGATAGCACAACAGAGTGACTATGGTGAATAAAAACTTAACTGTACATTTTAAAATGACTTAGAGCATAATTGCATTGTTTGAAACTCAAAGGATAAATGCTTGAGGAGATGGATACACCATTCTCCATGATGTGCTTATTTCACACTGGATGCCTATATCAAAATATCTCATATACCCCATAAATATATATACCTACTATGTACCCATGAAAATTAAAAATTAAAATTTACCAGAAATTTGTATTCAAGAGTAGTTATCAGAGTATTTTCCATGAATCTCCTTGAAGATAAAGCAATTTTGGACTCTGGTTGAATGCAAATACTTTTACATTATAATTAATGTAAAACAATAACTGTCTATGGATGACAATGTCCTTAAAATTGCCACAGTTAAAAATATAATGTGAATTCATTATAATAATGATGTAAATGAAAAGAAAATTTACTTAGTTTTGTGGCATATAACATTTTAACATAATAACCAAAAGTATCATTTTTTTATACTGATAGATTTCTAGGAATGATTAAATATCATTTAATCATTGATTATAATTAAATAATGATTATACATTATTTAATTATACTGATACATTAGATTTTTAGGAATCTTATGAAATTTTGGGGAAACTCATATCAATAATATAGTCATAAATATAACTTAAGTTTTAGTATTTCTTATTTGACAATGCTTCTCATCTAAAAACCCAGATCCAATAGACATAACAGAGAGAATAGGGAGAATAGAAAAGCCTCACAGAAAGCCAGGAAGAAGGACCAGTGAGTCAGGGAATAATCCCCATTCAGGAAAAGAGCCAGAAAGAAGAGACTACCAGTCCAAAGAGTCAGGGAATAATGTCAATACAGAACAAGGGCCCAGGTAGAAAAACTTCCAGCCCAGGACATGTTTTTCTAGGGAATCCTAACCAGGTTTCAGAGAGCACATACTTACCTTAAGAATCAAAATGTGACTTTGCCAGCTTCAACGGACATTGTTCTGGAACAATGGTTCAGAAGACTGTCTCATCAATTGATCCCCAATCCATCAGACGCGAAGACTAAGGCTTCCAAGGCATGCACTTAGCGTTCTGGGTGGAAGTCTGGACAATTCAATGATGAATCTGACCCTATCTGAGTCATGCCACCATTAATGGTAAAGAAAACAAAAAGGACTCAATGATTCTTGCTAAAGCACTGTAAAAAAGACCCTAAAAAAGGCCCGAAAATAAATTTAGGGCCATTGTAATAAGTACAGGGACCAATCCAACAGAGTTTTGCAGTGGGGTAGAGAGATTGGGCTCAACTACAAATACAGCATGAGCAAGTGGGAATTCATAGCCAAGGAGCAGTGTGGGGGTCAGTGAATGAAAATTTTTTTAAAGGAAACCTTTTGTTTTTTGTTTTTTTTTTTTTCCTAGACGGCTGACTAGGGAAACCAGATGTCAGTTCTCCTTAGAAGCAAGCTCAAAGTTACCAGTGAATGGACAAATTCTGAGGAGAGCCAGGACCTGTTGGAGTGCCCATGGAAAGAAGCTGGAGTACAGAAAAGAAAAGCAGCGAGAGGCTGGCAGAAATTGACCAAGTATAGATGGGAGTGCTTTTCCAGTCCCATTACCTCTCTGACAATCTGCTGACTGCTAAACTGTCGGAAAGCCCCTCTTCCTTTGTGACTCAGTGCAACACTTTGGGTAGCAATTTGAGGATATCCCAAGGAAGTCCAGGTGAACTGCTTTCACAGGTGTGACTGTACTTCTCTCAGACCTGAACTGAGATGGTGGGCACCACACTGGTTGTGCACCCAAGATAGGTCACTGCCCTGCCCAGGGATTCTCCACCCTTGAGCCATCACATCACCTGATCTCTCACATACATAGCCGAGAACCTGCTCTGACTTTGGCAAGGAAGTCCCAGGGGAGCTGTAAGAACCCTGGAGATAGAGCCCTTGGCATGGGACACCCCTAAGGCATGGGGGAGTGCTGCTCACCAAAGCAGCCCTTGGTGCAAAACAAATGTGGGTGTGGCACCAACCACTGAAGCGGGCACCATTTATACCCAGGAGTGGATGTGGAGAGGGAGTCATCTCCTGCATTCCCATACACTGTTGCAGGTGCAGCAGTGGTTCTTCCCACGGAGGGACAGACAGCTAGTGCAACTCAAAAAAAGTGTTTTTCGCGCCACTTGCAGTGACTCCACCTCAGCTGAATGTGAATGTGTGCCCACTCAGGCTTTCATGAAGGGTGAGGCCCAATTCCCCATCCCTACACAAAATGACAGTGCCCCAGCAACAGGGGACATACCACAGAGTTGCCTGACCTGGCCTGGGAAAAAAAATGGCTGTGCTCCAAGCCGTATTTTAGTGGTAGCCATCAGAAAAGCTTGTCAGTAGCCCACAGCCTCACTGAGGCTGGGAACCAAATGATGAAGTCTTTATAAACTGAAGGTCACGAGCCCTGAAACAGGAGCACAATAAGGAAGTGGATAATATTCCTGCTGGTTCAGAATGGGGAGCCGGTGCACCTCCTGCCAAGACCTCAGTGCAGTTCATCACAATCTCTTCCTGTAACCCACATCAGGGCAGGTGCATCCACTAATCACCAGCCTACCTGTAGACTATTACCCTTAATCAACATATACTTGACTGCAGCCTGAAATGCACCACCAAATAAAAAACCTTCAACAAGAAGAACTTAATGCTAGTCCACAAGATAAAACTCCTGATTCTTCCACACCATCGAGCCTTCCAGAGATAGTGTGTTGGCCCTTATGTTCAATATACTGCTACAACGAGCAGCAGAAAGCCATCACACAAAGTATATCCACAACTAAGGAATTCATACAAAGCATTGGACCATGGAAAACACCCTGAAATTGCACTAAACAATCATAAACAACATACATCTAGTCATATTTTTAAGGGAAAAAGAATAAAATAATTTTAAAAGCCCCATCTGAATGATAGCAAATATTGAAATAAGAAGCAATAGCTTCTTCAAGTGAGAAGGAATCAATGCTGAAATTCAGCAATACAAAAAGTCAGTGATTCACACTGTTAAAGGTTCACATTAGCTCTCCAGCAAAGAATCTTAACCACATCGAAATGTCTAATATAACAGACTACAATTCAAAATATGGATTGCAAGGAAACTCAACAAGATGCAAGAGGAATTTTTAAAATAAATATAAAGAAAAGAAAAATAATCCAGGATATGAACAATGAGATAGCTACATTAAGGAAAAACCAAATAGAATTTTTGGAAATGTAAAATATTTACCACAGAAAATTTAAAATACAGTTGGAAGTTTTAACAACAGATTAGACCAAGGATATGAACAATGAGATAGCTATATTAAGGAAAAACCAAATAGAATGATTTTTTTTTTTTTCTTTTCGAGGTGGCGTCTCATTCTGTCTCTAGGCTGGAACGCAGTGGCGCGATTTTGGCTCACTGCAACCTCTGACTCCCAGTTTCAAGTGATTCTCTTGCCTCAGCCCCCCAAGTAGGTGGGACTACAGGTGTGCACCACCACGCCC
>NW_012118688.1:2259123-2262181 GCF_000951035.1 Colobus angolensis palliatus
ACGGAAATGAAAAGAAATCTTAAAGGTGGCCAGAGAAAAGGGCCAAATTAACTATAAAGGGAATCTCATCAAAGTAGCAACAAACTTCTCAGAAGAAACCTTATAAGCAAGAAGAGATAGGGGCCTACTTTTGCCATCTTAAAAAAAAAAAAATCCAGCCAACAATTTTATATAGAGCCCAACTTAGCTTCATAAAGAAATGAAAAAAATATCTAGCCATGATAAGCAAACACTAAATGGTTTCATCACAAACAGATCAGCCTACAAAAAAATAGTCAAAGAAGTTGTAAATATGGGAACAAAAACAACAACAAAGGGTATTTACTATCTTAAAAGCACATGCAAGTACAAACCTCACAGACCTTATAAAGCAATTACACAATTGAGGCTGCAAATAAACTAGCTAACAACACTATGACAGTAACAAAACCTCACATATCAATATTATTTTGAATGTAAATGACCTAAATCCTCCATTTAATAGAAATAGAGTGGCACATTAGATTTTTTAAAAAGGACCCAACTTTCTGCTGCCTTTAAGAGACCCATCTCACATGACACCATTGTTCACAAGAGACAATCTCACATGGTGTAATGACACCCACAGGTTCAAAGTAAAGGGATGGAAAAAGATCTGTCATGCAAATATAAAACAGAAAAGAGCAGAAATTGCTATTCTTGTATCAGACAAAAGTGATTTTAAACCAACAACAGTAAAAAAAATGACAAAGAGGCATTATACAGTGATAAATGGGTCAATTCAAGAATAAGAATTAACTGTAGTGAACATATATGCATGCAACATTGGAGCACCAACATTTATGAAACAAATATTACTAGATCTAGGAAAAAAGAGATATATGGACAGGCATTAATAGTGGGGGAATTTAACACTCCACTGACAACATTAGAGAGGTCATTGTGGCAGAAAGCTCACAAAAATCCCTGGGCTTACATTCGTTTATTGACAAAATGGATGTAATAATTATTCCACCCAACAACCACGGAATATGTATTCTTTGCATCCTAGCATGGAACATATTGTAAGACTGACTTCATGTTTGGTCATAAAACGAGTCTCAATAAATTAAAAAAAAATAAAATCATATCAAGCATTTTTTCAGACCACAGTGGAAAAAATTAGAAAACAATACAAAGAGTAAACCAATATTAGATATCAATACAAAGGTCTCGAACCCACACAAATACACAAAAACCAACCAACTTGATTCTGAATAACTTTTGGATAAACAACAAAATGAAGGCAAAAATCCAAAATTATTTGAAACAAATGAAAAGAGACACAACACACCAAAACATCTGTGATATAGCAAAAGCACTGTTTTTTTTTCTTTTTCTTTTTTTATTTGAGATGGAGTCTCCATCACCCAGGCTGGAGTGCAGTGGCACAACATCAGCTCACTGAAACCTCCACCTCCTGGTTTCAAGTGATTCTCCTGCCTCAGCCTCCTGAGTAGCTGGAGTTACAGGCATGTGCCACCATGCCCAGCTATTTTTTGTATTTTGGGTAGAGGCGAGGCTTCATCATGTTGGCTAGGCTGGTTGTGAACTCCTGACCTCATGTGATCTGCCCACCTTGGCCTAAAAGCACTATTAATAGAAAAGTCCATAGCACTAAATGCCTACATCAAGTAGATAGATTGCAAATTAAAAACCTAACATTATACCTAAAGGAACTAGAAAAATAAGAACAAACCAAAACCGAAGATAATAAAAGAAAAGAAGTGAATAATACCAGAGTGGAACTAAATGAACCTGAGATTAAAAAGTCATACATAGAATTAACAAAACAAAAAGTTGGTTAGTGGAAAGGAAAACAAGATTGACAGACCACTAGCTAGATCAAGCAAGCAAGAAAGAGAGAAGATCCAAATAAGCACAATCTGAAGTGACAAAAGTGACAACAGCTACCATAGATGTAAAAAAGATTTTCAGAGACTACTATAAACATCTTCATGCTAATAAACTAGAAAACCTAGATGAGATTAATAAATTCCTGGAAACATGCAACTTCCCAAGATTGAACCAGGAGGAAACTGAAGTGCTGGAAAGACCAAAAACTGAGTTACAAAATTAAATCAGTAATAAATAATCTACCAACCAAAAAAGTCAAGGAAAAATGGATTTACAGCTGAATTCTACAAGACATACAAAGAAGAGCTGGTACCAATCCTACTATAACTATTCCAAAAAGTCAAAGAGGAGAGATTCCACTGTAACTCATTCTACAAACCAGTATATCTTTATAACGAAATCTGGCGAGGACAAAACAAAAAAGAAAACTACAAGCCAATATCTCTGATGAACATAGACACAAAAATCCTCAGTGAAATGCTAGCAATCTTAATCCAGCAGCACATCAAAAAGATAATTCACCACAATCAAGTGGGCTTTATTACTGGGATACAATGATGGTTCAACATACAGAAGACAATAAATGCGATTCACCACATAAATAGAATTAAAAACAAAAATCATATGATCATGTGAATAGATGCAGAAAAAGTATTCAATAAAATCCAACATCCCTTTATGATAAACACTCACAACAAATTAGGCATTGAAGGAACATACCTCAAAACAATAAGTGATCTATGACAAACCCACAGCCAACATACTGAATGAGCAAAACTTGTAATCATGCCTGCTAAGAACTGGAACAAGACAAAGATTTCCACTCTCACACCTTTATTGAACGTGGTACTGGAAGGCCTAGCCAGAACAAGCAGGCAAGAAAAAGAAATAGAAGGCATGCCAACAGGAAAAGAGGAAGTCACATTATCTCCCCTCACTGATGGCAAAATCCTATACCTAGAAAACCCTACAGATTCCTTCAAAATACACTTAGATCTGATAAATGACTTCAGTAAAGTTTGAGGATTTCAAATCAATATACAAAACTAGTAGAATTTCTACACATCAGTAAAGTTCAAGTTGAGAACCCAATCAAGACTTAAATGTTAGACCTAATACCATAAAAACCCTAGAAGAAAACCTAGGTAGTACCATTCAGGACATAGGCATGGGCAAGGACTTC
>NW_012118688.1:2262936-2288187 GCF_000951035.1 Colobus angolensis palliatus
AAAAAAAAAAAAAGAATGCAATATCATTTACAACAAAGCACCTACAAATACATTTAGCCAGGGAGTTGAACAATCTCTACAAGAAGAACCAAAAGCACTACTGAAAAGAAATCTTGAATGACACAAACAAATGGAAAAACATTCCTTGCTCGTGAATTGGAAAAATCAATATAGCTAAAATAATCATTCTGCTCAAAGCAATCTACAGATTCATGCAACTCCCATCAAATTACCAATGCCATTCTTCACATAATTCTAAAAAGTAATTCTAAATATGAAACCAAAAAAGAGCCCAAAGAGCCAGAGCAATCCTAAGCAAAAACAATAAAGTCAGAGACATCTTATTACCTGACTTCAAATTGTACTACAAAGCTATAGTAACCAAAATCGAATGGTACAGGTACAAAAACAAATACACAGATAAATAAAACAGAATAAAGAATCCAGAAATAAAGCCACACACCCACAGCCAACTGATCTTTGACAAAATCCACAAAAACATACAGTAGGGAAAGGAAACCCTTTTCAAAAAATGGTGCTGGGATAACTAGCTAGCTATATACAGAAGGAAAAAACTGGACCTCTACCTCTCACTATATACAAAAATTAACTCAAGATGGACGAAAGACATAAATATAAGACCACAAACTAAAAATCCTAGAAGAAAGCCTAGGAAAATTCTCGTGGACATTGGTTTAAGCAAATAATTTATGACTAAGACCTCAAATGCAAATGCAACAAAAATAAAATTTGAGAAATGGGACCCACTTAAATTAAGGAGCTCTGCACAGAAAAAGAAACAATGAACAGAGTAATCGATAACCTATAGAATAGGAGGAAATATTTGCAAACTATCTTTCTGACATAGGAATAATGCCTAGAATACATGAAGAACTTAAATAAACGCAACAATAGATAACCACATTAAAAAGTGGGCAAAGGACATGGACACTTTTTAAATAAGACATATAAGTAGCCAACAAACAAAAATATGCTCAACATTACGAATTATCAGAAAATGCAAATTAAAACCACAATGAGATATCATCTTCACCAGTCAGAGTGGCTACTACTAAGAAGCCAAGAAATGACAGATGTTGGTGAGGAGGCAGAGAAAAGGGAATGCTTATACACTGTTTGGGGGAATATAAATTAGTTCAGCCCCATGGAAAACACTGTGGAGAATTTGCAGAAAAACTAAAAATAGAATTGCAGTTTGACCCAGCAATCTCACAACTGGGTATCTACCCAAGGAAAAAGAAATCGTTCTATCAAAAAGGCACTTGCACTTGCATGTATATTGTAGCACTATTCACAATAGAAAAGTCACGGAATTACCATATGCAACCATCAATGGTGGATTGAATAAAGAAAATGTGGTACATATATGCAGTACTATGCAGCCATAACAATAACAAAATCATGTTCTTTGCAGCAACATGGATGCAACTGGAGGCCATTATCTTGAGAGAAATAACACAGAAACGCAAAAATCAAATACCACATGTACTAAGTTATAAATGGGATCTAAATAATGGATACACATGAACACAAAGATGGAAATAATAGACACTGGGACTCCAAAGTTGGGAAGAAGAGAGTGGGTAAAGGGTTGAAAAACTACCTAGAGGGTACTAAGTTCACTACTTAGGTGGTGGGCTCAGTAGAAGCCTAAACCCCACTATTATGCAATATACCTTCACATGTACTCCCTGAATCAAATATAATAAGCAAAAAAGAAAAAAAGGAAACATCAGGGGTAAAAGATATACTGGTTAAACTGATCTAACAGGATCCCTGCTGAAGACAGGCCAGAGTGGTAAAACATCACTTGGGGGACAGTGGAGAAAGATGAACCTGATCAGATATCAAGGATGATCAAATATCAACAGTAGGGGTTCTTGACTTAGCAGGAATCACCCTTAAAAGTGAATTTTACAGGGAAGTGCTCAGATGGGCTCAGCAGAAGTTTCAGAAGTCTGACCAAAGCTTGGCCAATCAAATAAATTTTGTCAGTACAAGAAGTTCATTGTGGGATGATGCCTGAGAAAGAAACAATGGCAGAGGGAAGAGGATTGGGTGGAGAGGGGCTTAGTTCAAAATTCAGATCTGATAGTCTCAGCCTACCCAGAGAGGAGCTGAAGAGCTAGATTGCTTGTTAGAGCACCCATGCATTGGGCAGAAGTGCCAGGCCTTAGTAACTCCATGTTGCACAGTCATTGACTGAAGACTGTCCAAGAAGAGCATGGCATCAGCTGGAAAACTGTAGTAGATCTTGAAGGTCGTGCAGCTGGATGCTGTCAGCCAATCGTACCCCTTGAAGCTGAAGAGTGAGTTTTGTTTTGAAATGAGATCTAAACTGCACATATCCCTGGCTTCCATAACTGATTGTGTATTCAATTTTGTATTCACAGTTTTTCTTTTAATTGTACAAGTGTGATACTTTTTTTGTGGTGCTTCGTTATATACTCAACGATCACTTCTATATAGACAAACATCTGGACACCCAGGATGCTCAACTGTTCAGAAGAGCCAATTTAGTACAAATGGAGCAGGAATCACTGTAGAACTTGGCCAGATTCTGTGTCACATTTCAGTTTCATTTTGATAAAAAATGAAGTGTTAATTCCCTGGCAAAGAGTACTATCTTTTATTCTTATTTCTATATTTTCTTTATTTTTGTGAGACAATCTCACTCTATCAGCCAGGCTGGAGTGCAGTGGCATGACCTCGGCTCACTGCAATCTCTGCCTCATGGGTTCAAGCTATTCTCGTGCCTCAGCCTCCCAAGGAGCTGGAATTACAAGCATGTGCCACCATGCTTGGCTAATTTTTGTATTTTTAGTAGAGATGGGGTTTTGCTATGTTGGCCAGGCTTGCCTTGAACTCCTGGCCTCAAGTTATCTGCCTACCTCGGCCTTGCAAAGTGTTGGGATTACAGGTGTGAGCCACTTTGTCCAGCTATTTATATTTTTTCATTGTTATCTCACCCCCACACACACAAAATTCAGAGTCTAGCGTAGCACCTGCTGCCAAGGAGGATCACAGTAAATGTATGTAACTGAATGACTAATTATCCAGAGGTTTACCTTTTCCCCCCCACTTCATGTCAATATATAGAGCTTTTGTATCACTTGATTTGCTGATGGATCTGGCTCTGGTTTTGAAATCAATTAATTTGTCTATTTTTTATGAAAGAAAGAATACAGTTCCTATTGGTAAAGGATAATACAAATAAAAGCAAAATTGAGAAGAAGAAATGTTACCTTAATAAAAAAAAATAGATTGAATGACCATTTTCTGGGATTTGCCTCACCAGTGACATCTCCAGAAAGATAACCTGCTTTTCAGCACAACACAGCAAAAGCTGGGAGCAAGATATCTTACAGATCGATGGAACCAAGTATTTGTGTGTCAAGAAAAGCTAGAAGGAAGGAGGGAAGAAAGGAAGGGAGGAAGGAAAGGAAGGAAGGAAGGAAGGAGGGAAGGAAGGAGGGAAGGAAGGAATGAGGGAAGGAAGGAAGGAAAGAAGGAAGGGAGGGAGGGGAAAACAATTGTTCACAAAAATATGAGGGCTGGGAAGCCCGTATGTGCAAATTTAGTAACTACTTTCACTTGTCAGTCAATTGAGGGTAACTTTGTGAGAAGCTCGTTTGCAGAATCTGGACACCTAAACAGACCAGGAAGTTCCAGTTGGTAGCTAGAATGAAACATGAATGTCAGAAACCCTTAGCACTTGCAAAGGAAGTACCTATCCTTTGCAAGCTTTGGAAAAGAGGAAATGCTCACTGTCATTCTGTAGCATTCCCTGGTGGTAACCCAAAGGGTAAGTCTGGCAAGTCAGAAGGTTGAAAAGTAAACCTAGAAAGGTGAATAAGAACCAGTTCTTTTATAGGATGTGACTTCATTTGCAAAGCCTTTCACTGATAGACGCCTCTCAGTGCTAGGAGCCAAGCGTCTTAACTCCTGACTTTCGGAAGCTCCCTGGAAGAGCTGCAAATGTAGAAGTTAAAAACAAAGCAGCATGGGGGATTCCTGGAAGGCTCTTTTGTACAATTGATTATGATGTTCTTCTGGATAATTTACTTGTTTCAAGTGCATAATTAATGGAATTATTATTCATAATTAAGAAGTGCCCAGAGAGCAAAGAACGCAAACAATGTTCTGACTTGCTGTCAGTAATTTTCAGGCTCACACTAATAATGCTCAGGAAATTAAAAGGCTCTGGCATTTTCCTTCAATAGTAGTTAGAAATGTCAGTTCTTAACACCAATTTAATGCTGTGAGCAGTGCATGTCCTGTAGATTATGTCACCTCGAAGCGCCATTCCTCATGGCATCCCTCGCAGAGTACCTTCGTAAATGGTATCTGCCTCTTCCCTTGCTCCTCCTCATGTCTTCGTGTAATCACCTGTGCTGCTGGTCCCTTAAGGTGATACACTATGTTGGAGGAACTGAGTTCTATTAGCTACCAGCTTGGCCTCTAATGGAATGTTTTATAAAGCCCATCAACTAAGTTTTCATGGCATAGCCTCTCTTCTTGTAGTGGTGTGGGAAATGGCTTAGCAGCCTTTTTGAGTTTTTCCATCATTATTTTGTTTTGTTTGCTACAACTAAGCACGACACTGTCGTGCTCACCAGCACAGTGTTGCAACTACAGTATGCTCTAGAAAGACCCCAATCAGAGTGAAGACTATTTGTACAGGCAGTTGCCTCTCCAGCCTAGTTGGTTTGTTGTTGTTGTTGTTGCTGTTGTTGTTGTTTTCAGAATAGAGCAATCAAAAAGCCTGGGCTTCCCTGTACGAGCGTCCAAACAAATTAAACTGAAATGGGAGAAAGGCAGATAACAGACCTCAAACACAACTTGCAGTTTGCTTCTCCATTTGTGTGTGTATGCTAGATTTTCCAAAAAGTGTGTGGCCTGGGGTGCTGGGTAAGATGTTTGAGTTGTTTGTGAATCTGGAAGCAGGAAAGGGAGGAGGTGGAAGGCACATTGGTGTTGACCAGTTCAAAGCAAGTTACATGCAAAAAGCTAAATGTGGCAATTTGGGCCACAGGCAGAGCTAGCCCAAACTCTCTGCAAAGCTCACAAAAAAATTATTATATTTGGTTCTGCCTCAGAGCACCTAAATCTATAGCAGAACTGTATAGCTTCATCTCAAAATGGGTCACTTTTGCTCATGCCAAGCTAAACACAGAATGGAAAGGGATACAGGTTGAGCTAGTCCATTCCTGTCAGGACTTTGACCAGAATACATCTGTCCACTCAGGGTATCTAGTCCCTTGCTTGTTGAAGTGTGGTGTGTGGCCCAGCATCCCCTAGGAACTTATTAGAAATGCAGAATTTCCATTCCATACCAGATCCATTGAATCAGAATCTACAAGTTAACAAAATAAGGAGGAGATTTGTATAGATGTTACAGTTTAGAAATCCTTTGTTTAGGGCACTTGAAGTTATCTCTGTAGTTTAAATGGGATGAAGAGACATATTTGGCTTCAAATAATCAATCTATTTAGTATGTTAGGGACTAGACTTTCTTTTCAGAAAGACTTGATTCCCAAACTTTTGAAAAGAAAGATTGAGATATACCATGCAAATGACAAGAGTCACATTTTTCCGGCGCTGGGGAATAATTTTAGCTAGCAGTGGTCTATTTTCAGAGAAAATCTTATATTATTAGCCCCAAAGTTTCATGAAATATTATAAATGATAGGATTCTATTTCTGTTTTTTTTTTTTTTGAGACAGCAAACAGACAAATTCAGGGGTGTTACTCACTTTCTGTCCCAGGATTCTGAAAATTATTTTTATCAAATTAAGGAGAAATAATCTGTAACATAAAGCAGGTTTCCTTTCTAAAAATGAGAGTATGGTTTGTGGGGTTCCATTGGGGGAAACACAAACTCTCCAGGGGTCACATTTTAAGGAAACGAGCTACTGCGACTTTAGAAAGAAGAGGACTTGATGATTCTAAGTCTTGGGTCCTGGAATTAGATAATTTTCTCTAAACATCTGTTTGGGCTAGTTTTTGATCTCAGAGCCACAGGTGGCCTCTTTGCCCAGAGTCCTCTCTGCACAGTAGGGGCCCATTCTTTCCTGCCACTGAGAAGAAAGTCACAGCTGGCTAGAGGAGGAGTGAATTACAAAGAGATTCGGAGAATAGATAAATCTTCCATGCAGAATTCCAAATTATTTATGTAGACACTCCATCCTCAAAGAGGTAGAATGTAACTTCCTATTTCTTAAGTGTGGCTTGCCCCTATTGACTTCTTCGAAGAGTACAGTATGGGAAGGGGGACAAAAGGGTAACTTTACAGTGAAGAATCCTGACAAATATTACTTCAATCAAGTGATCCAAATTAACTTTATGATCTAGCAATCACACTACTGGGCATATAACCAAAAGAAATGAAGTCAGCATGTAAAAAAGATATCTGCACTCCCATGTTTATTGCAGCATTGTTCACAATAGCCAAGATATGGAATAAGACTAAGTGTCCATCAATAGATGAACAGATAAAGAAAATGTGGTACATATATTTACAATGGAATACTCTTCAGCCTTAAAAAAGAAAGAATCCTGTCATTCTTGACAACACAGGACATTAAAGGCCAGGTACAGAAAGGTAAACGTTGTATGATTTCACTTACGTATGGAATTGAACAAAGTTGAACTCATAGAAGTAAAGGGTAGATGGTGGTTACTAGGGGCTGGGGTGGAGCAGATTTTGAGATGTTAGTCAAAGTACACAAAATTTCACTTATACAGGAGGCATAGGTTCAAGAGTTCCTTTGTGAAACATGGGGACTGTAGTTGATAACAATGCATTGTATTCTTGAAAATCACTAAGAGGGATCTTAAGTGTTCTCACCACAAAATATAGTAAGTATGTGAGGTAATGTATGTGTGACTTAGTTGTTTCACAATGTATGCATATTTTAAAATATCATATTATACACAATAAATACATACAATAAAAGAAACAAGGGAAACATAGTAATATCAATAATCATAACAGTTGTTGATCTGATGTGATAAAAATGAAAATTTACCTTTGTGATTTTCCTCTCCCAAACCCATAATTCCAGTCTAATTGTGAGACAAACAAAACACATTGATATGGTTTAGATTTGTGTCCCCGCCCAAATCTCATGTCAAATTGTAATCCCCAATGTTGGAGGAGGGGCCTGGTAGGAAGTGATTGGATCATGGGAGCAGATTTGCCCTTGTTTTCATGATAATAAAGGAGTTCTCATGAGATCTTGTTGTTTAAAAGTTTGTAGCACCTCCCCCTTCACTCTCTTCCTCCTGCTCCAGACATGCCTTGCTTCCCCTTCATCTGCTGCCATGCTTGTATGTTTCCTGAGTCCTCCCCAGCCACGTTCCCCATACAGCCTTTGGAACTGTGAGCCAATTAAACCTCCCTTCTTTATAAATTACTCAGTCTCAGTAGTTCTTTATAGCGATGAGAAAATGGATTGAAACATACATATTCCAACTGAGAGGCACGTGATATTGGTAATTGTATGAAACACTGGTATGGAAAAAGACATTAGACAAAGAACACTAAAAATGCAAAAGAAAAAAAACACAATTACAAAATGGACAGGAATATTAACAAATACTTCAACAGGCTTTACATATTCGCACTGTTATCTACCACACCGCTCTTTACAGTTTCATAGAAAGGTATACAGTTCAGAATCAGAATATTTATGTATTCATTTTTTGTTGGTTGGCTGGCTTACGTTGGCTTACTTTTTAAGGAGAAAGCATCCACAAATCTTTCAGGTCTTTTCTGCTGTGTAGGAATCAGACATCTAATGTCACCAGTGAATTCAGTTGGCATCAAACCATTCAAAAGATTAGGAATCACACATTGGTTGAGGGTAGAAGGTTCTAATATAGTCCTCTCTGAGCATCTGATTATTGAATACAATATACATAGAATGTCACTTAGTGCATGACCAAGTCAGTTGAATAACCACTGTAGCTACTTTATGAGGCACATCCCAATTTTAATATAACCACTGACTGAGGGATACCTGTGTTTTTTTCACATTTCATCTTTCACGTGAGACCAGAATAGTATACCCATTCTAAGTACTGGAAAGTATCTTATTTTGGAAACTCTTATGAGAAAACTGTCTTTATATTATAGAAAAAGTAACAAATTTTAATTTAGAAAACAGAAATAACCTTCCAAGGTTTGGGGTTTATGCTCCCTGATCTCTATATGCATTAATTCATCTTACATATTTTAGATTCTCCCTCCCCAAGGATGTATTTGTGCTTCTACATAAAATGGCCCTAATCAGAATGTTCTGCATTTATGAAAAAAATGGCTTTAAAATAGTAATTATGTTTATTTGACAGTAAAGAATGTAATAAAAATAGTTTATTTTTAGCAATTTCGATTTGTTTCCTAAGATAAACAATTGAATAATGTTTACAAGTTAACACTTTTACAATGGAATTAATCCTGCTATAATAAATGAGACATCTAGCCAATGAATATGTTTTTTGTTTTCTTTAATATTCAGGTGTGACATATTGTGTTTATATTTATACTCTTTGTTTGCTTAACAATAGTAAAATAACATCTTCAATTACTCACATTGTGTATCCCAGAGGCATATGTTACAGACATAGTTTTTCAAGAGATAGAATATAATGGTTTACAAATAAAATCAAGTTTCTTTGTAACCTGAGGCATCTTATGCCGAAAATCAGCAGCAAAGTAATATTGTTGAAAAAAAAAATATGTCTTACACCAAAATTATGATTCCCATTACTCTTATATGGTAGGTGAAACATGTTTGGGGTGGAGAAAAATAAGACTAAAAATTATTAATTAATCCCACCAAATTGAGGTGACCACAAAGGAATCAAACCTTATTTATGAACCCAGTCTGAGGTGGAGATATGGGTACAATAGTAATATCTGAATAAGGAAAAGCGTAGACAGGTTACCCTATTCATAAAACTTTACAGAAGACTTTAGGAAGGCAATGCTGAGATTTTCTATTTATTAATGAAGTCTGATTGTCCTACTAAAATATATATTTCCTTCTAAAGTGCTAGCAATGTTCAACTTATGGGGTAAATTCACTCTGCCCTGTTTTTGCAAATAAAATTTTATAAAAACAAATCCAGATGATTGTTTCACATAATGTTCATGACTACTTTTGCACTATAATGCAGAGTTGGTTGAATAGTTGCAACAGAGTCCCCATGGCATGCTAAGCCTGAGATATTACCTACCCCCTTTTAATAAAAGGCTACTGTGCCCTGCTGTAAAGTGACAAATGATTACTTATATCTAAAGATATACAGAACATAAAATGTACTTCATTTATTATAGAATATCACAGATAATAACACTATATTTTAACCAGGAATGCTGAAAACAAACAGGTTGTTGAATATTTTTTAAAAAGCCCTTAAATCTCTAAACTCTGAAATGTTAATTATCATGTATAACATCATGCTTACAACTGAAATTACATCCCCCACACAACTAATTGTTGTTTAAGGGGAAGTAGTCAGAAAAAAACAAATAATGTGATCTGTAAAATATTTTCTTTTTTTTTTTTTTTTTGAGACGGAGTCTTGCTCTGTCGCCCGGGCTGGAGTGCAGTGGCCAGATCTCAGCTCACTGCAAGCTCTGCCTCCCGGGTTTACACCATTCTCCTGCCTCAGCCTCCCGAGTAGCTGGGACTACAGGCGCCCACCACCTCGCCTGGCTAGTTTTTTTGTATTTTTTAGTAGAGACGGGGTTTCACCGTGTTAGCCAGGATGGTCTCGATCTCCTGACCTCGTGATCCGCCCGTCTCGGCCTCCCAAAGTGCTGGGATTACAGGCTTGAGCCACCGCGCCCGGCCTGTAAAATATTTTCTTATGTTCATATGTGCTCTGGACAATTGTAGTTTAAGGGATACTATTAAATTTAAGACATTTTAAACACAAAGAGTAATATCAGCACCTTGACCCGTGAAACTCTGTGACTGTATATCGGCAGCGCCAATTGTAAAATAACTCCACAGAAAACTTTAAGAGCACAAATGTTGTTTGATGATATTAAAACTGAACACTACCCAATGCTAATATATTGTCAAGCAACTTTTTGATGATAATCAGGATTACTTCACCTATCTCTGGGCCTCAGATCGCTCAGATCGAAAGTGAAGATGGCTGCTGTGAATGCCCAAATGAAAACTGGCACTAAACACCAACAACCATCAAGTTGAGTGCTAAATCAATTATGCAATCTCTTTCACAATAGCCACAAAATAAATAAAATACCTAGAAAAAAAAAACTAACCAGGAGATTAATTATCTCTATGATGAGAATTACAAAACATGGCTCAAAAAAAATCAGAGTTGACAGAAATGGAATAATATTCCATGCTCATGAATAGGATAATCAATATTTTTAAATGGCCATACTGCCCAAAGAAATTTACAGATTCAGTGCTGTTTCTATAAAACTACTAATGACATTCTTCACAGAATTAGAAATAAAACATTTTAAAATTCATATGGAACCAGAAAAGAGTTTGAATAGACAAGAAATCCTAAGCAAAATAAACAAAACTAGAGGCATTACATTACCCCCACTTCAAACTATACCACAAGGCCACAGTAACCAAAAAAGCATGGTACTGGTACAAAAACAGGATGAATGGAACAGAATAAAGAGCCCAGAAATAACATTGCACACCTACAACAACAAAGTCAACAATAACAAGCAACAGGGAAAGGACTCCCTATTCAATAAGTGGTGCTGTGATAATTGGTAGCCATATATAGAAGATTAAAACTGGACCCCTTACTTACAACATATACAGAAATCAAATCAACACGGGCTAAAGACTTAATTATAAAACCTAAAGCTATAAAATCCCTGTAAGACAATCTATGAAATACCATTCTGGACATAAGACCTGGCAAAGATTTCATGATGAAGATGCCAAAAGCAATTTCAAGGAAAACAAAAATTGATAAATGGGAACTAATTAAAGAAACTATCAATAGAGTAAACAGATAACTGACAGAAAGGGAGAAAATATGTGCAAACTACCATCCAACAAATATCTAATATCAAGAATCTATAAGGAACATAAACGAATTTACAAGCAAAAAACAAACAACCCCATTAAAATGTGGGCAAAGGACATTAACAGACATTTTTCAAAGGAAGACATACATGTGGCCAACATGCATATGATAAAATGCCCAACATCACTAATCTTAGAGGAATGTGAACCAAAACCACAATGATATACTATCTCACACTAGTCAGAATGGCTATTACTAAAAAGTAAAAAAATAAAAGATGTTGCTGACGTTGTGGAGAAAAGGCAATACCTACACATTCCTGGTGGAAATCAAATTAGCTCAGCCACTGTGGAAAGCATTTTACTAATTTCTCAAAGAACTTAATACAGAATTACAAGTTGTCTCTGATATCTCATCATTGAGTATATACACAAAGAAATATAATTTGTTTTTACTATAAAGACGTTTGTACACATATGTTTATTGCAGCACTATTCACAACAGCAAAGACAAGGAATCAACCTATATGTCCATCAATGGTAGATTGGGTAAAGAAAATGTGGTACATATACACCATGGAATGCTCTGCAGCCATTAAAAAAGAATGACATTATATCCTCCACAACAACGTGGATAGAGCTGGAGGCCATTATCCTGAGTAAACTAACACAGGAACAGAAAACCAAATACTACTTATTCTCACTTACAAGTGGGACTAAACATTGAGCACATATGGACACAAAGAAGGGATAAACAGACACCAGAACCTACTTGAGGGTAGACGGTAGGAAGAAGGTGAGGGTCAAAAAACTGTCAGGTACTTTGGGAGGCCAAGGCGGGTGGATCACGAGGTCAGGAGATCGAAACCATCCTGGCTAACATGGTGAAACCCCGTCTCTACTAAAAATACAAAAAATTAGCCAGGCATGGTGGCAGGTGCCTGTAGTCCCAGCTACTTGGGAGACTGAGGCAAGAGAATGGCGAGAACCCGGGAGGTGGAGCTGGCAGTGAGCCAAGATAGCGACACTGAACTCCAGCCTGAGCGACAGAGCAAGACTCCATCTCAAAACAAAACAAACAACAACCAAAAACACAACAACAACAACAACAACAAAAAACAACTATCAGGTACTATCCTGATTACCTGGTGATGAAATAATCTGTACACCAAACCCCCATAACTTGCAATTTACCTACATAACAAACCTGCACATACGCTCCTGAACCTAAAATAAAAGTGAAACAAACAAGGAATCAATAAAAGAAGTGAATGCATCGGATAGCATTTTATCTATGGTTTGTCTTTTAGTCATGACTTTTTGTGATTTTATTATTTGTCATTCACCACCAGTGTTTCTTTTTTTTTTTTTTTTTTTTTTTTTTTTGAGACGGAGTCTTGCTCTGTCGCCCGGGCTGGAGTGCAGTGGCCGGATCTCAGCTCACTGCAAGTTCCGCCTCCCGGGTTCACGCCATTCTCCTGCCTCAGCCTCCCGAGTAGCTGGGACTACAGGCGCCCGCCACCACGCCCGGCTAGCTTTTTGTATTTTTTAGTAGAGACGGGGTTTCACCGTGTTCGCCAGGATGATCTCGAACTCCTGACCTCGTGATCCGCCCGTCTCGGCCTCCCAAAGTGCTGGGATTACAGGCTTGAGCCACCGTGCCCGGCCCAGTGTTTCTTATGTTTAGCAATTCTATCATATAATCACACTGCTGTGTTCAAAGGCAACATTATGGACTACTTTTGTAAGAGAGAATTTCAGTCTTTTTTTTTTTTCCATTCAAAGGGAATAATGGGAATTTTGAACTAACTGCTGACACCATGTCTTATTTTTAAATGCAAAGCAGCTGGATACATTATTTAATGTACTAGGACTATGACTAGCATTATTTAAAAATTATAATGTATCCCTTAAACAAAATGCGACTATTTTTTTTTCTTGCTGATTTCTTTGAGTTCCTTGTAGATTCTAGATACTAGTCCTTTGTTGGATGGGTAGTTTGCAAATATTTTCTCCCATTCTGTAGGCTATCTGTTTATTCTGATTATTATTTCTTTTGTTGTGCAGACGCTTTTTCACTTATCTGGGTCCCATTTACTTATTTTTGTTTTTGTTGCATTTGCTTTTGAGGTTTTATTCATGAATTCTATGCCGAGGCCAATGTCCAGAAGACTTGAACAGTTTTTCCAAAGTTATCTTCTAGAATTTTTATGGTTTCAGGTCTGAGATTTAGGTCTTTGATCCACCTTGAGTTGATTTTTGTGTAAGGTGAGAGACAGGGATCCAGTTTTACTCTTCTACATGTGGCTTGCCAGTTTTCCCAGCACCGTTTACTGAATAAGGTGCCCTTTCCCCAGTTGGTGTTTTCTTATGGTTTGCCAAAGGCCAGTTGACTGTAAGTATTTGGCTTTATTTCTGGGTTCTCAATTCTGTTCCATTGGTCTAAATGTCTATTTTTATACCATTGCCATGTTGTTATGTAACTATACCCTTGTACTATAACTTGAAGTCTGGTAATCTGATGCATCCAGATTTGTTTTTGCCATTTGTTCTTTTTGCTTAGGATTGCTTTGGCTATTTGGGCTGTATTTTGGTTCCATGTTTTAGGATTGGATTTGGTTCCCAATTTTAGGATTGTTTTTTCTAGTTCTGTGAAAAATGATTTTGGTATTTTGGTGAAAATTGCACTGAATCTCTAGATTGCTTTGGGAAGTATGGCCATTTTCCCATTATTAATACTTCCTGTACATGAGCATGGGATGTGTTTCCTTTGTTTATGTCATTTATGGTTACTTAATAAAAAGTATATTGTCATTACCATTTTTATTAAAATTTAAGAAATAAAACATAAAACAGGTTAGCAAAACAATCAATTAAAAAGTATGTTTTTTTATAATGCATAAGAAAACATATCAGAAAACAATCATACATGCTACAGAATGGCAATGAAGAGAACAAATCTTTTATATTGCTACATTCTACCTCAGCCTTCAAATTTTTTCCCTTAAACTGTGTTCAAAATAAGTTAGCATTTGGCCTCATAGGATAGAAATGAGGCCAGTGTAGTTCCCTAGATTTTCAGTATAGTAGTGTGCGGTGGATATCCCTTGCTAGGTTTTCCTAATTTCCCTGCAGACCTACTAACCCCATTTTATTCTTTCCCCTAAAAGGCCAGGAAGACTTAACATTTATGATGCTTTTTATTGTTCAAAAAATGAACATATGAACTCTTAAGTAAAAATAGTTTTTAAAAGGCTATGAAGAATCAGATGGTAAAATTTAAAGAAACGTTAATCCTTGCTTACACTTTTCATTTCTGGTGGTTCAATAAATATGTATCATTTGCCACGTAGTTAAATAATGGTGATACTTTGAACCAAAATTACAGAAGGAATGTTATTACTAAAATTCCATTACAGATATAAATTCTATAGAGAAATGGCTATGGAAAACTCTAGTGACAGGTGATAAACAGATAATTGCGAGTTAATACTTTCTAAGCAGAAAATTACCCACCCCCACAACCATTACTCACTTCCATGCTTTGGTCCAAAATATCATTAATGAGAAGTAAACATTTCCATTTTGTAATTAAGAATAACTCAGACACTCTTACAAGACCTAATGCAACACATTGATAAATAATTGAAGTCAAGATATTTCCTAAGAGTAGGTCTAAATAAGAGCGCAGTAGGAAAACAAGACTCTACTTGAGTGAGAGGGCCGTGAGTTGTGAAAGACATTGGATAGGAATATCATAGACTTCCGCACACACAGCATTTATTTTTCTATCCCAGAATTTTGTTTAGGATTGCCTGGCTACCAAGAGAAGCTGAGGATATTTCTCAGGTGGATAAAATTAAAAATTGTGACAAAATTTCCCATGAAATTTTCCCCTCAAAACGGGGCAATGACAATTGGTGGAAAGAGGTATGACTTAAATCCTAAGGAAATAAAACATTGGGAAGGTTGACTTCCCTATTTCTGTAACTCAAATCCGTATTTCTTCCTTTTTTCTTGACTCATCCCCTTTCCCTGAATATGCAACTCCCAACTTTTCAAGGGAAACCATTCAAAGGTTATCTTAAGATTTAAAAAATGTTAGCTGGGCAAAAATCCTGTCTTTTTCCAAGTTTGTTGATGAATTAGGTAAAGCAATGACTCAGGCAGTACAGATGCAAGGGTCAAGAAATTGAATAAAACTTTTCTACAAGTGGTACTTAAAATATGTGAGCTCACCTATGTAAACACGTATTGCATGTAATAAAATGTGGAGTCCATTCTGACAGCAGGCCAAAGCGGGCAAAATCTCTTCCTTTCAAATAAGCTGGATGCTCATCTTGTGAGACCTTTTCTCCTTAAAGGGCATAATTCATGTTTACTGAAGAAAGTCACCATGAAAAGTTATATGTGATTAACTTTGGGCCAGATGGCCTACAGGGATGTTCCTTCCATCCCTTGAGGTTTTAAAAATACCTCAATGGTAGTATGTGTTGTGGGGGCCCCAAAAAGGCAGAACCTGAGTCAAGTATTTTCTTTGGATATTATTCCCTGGAAACTCATGAGGGGATAGGGAAGTAAGACAAGGAAAGGAGGAAGCCATACATAGTACATTATAAGGTAATTTCTACTTCAAGCAATTGGAGCTGAGCCCCATTAGGGACTTATGGCCTGTCCATTATTGATTGAAAACTGCTTCTTGAGGTACTGACTCTCTTGGCCACTTTGTCCTGCCCACTACAGAGACTGAGCTAGCTCCAGACAAAGCCTTCAGGCAGAGAGTAGCAAGTGCTTGCAGTAAGCGGCCTTTAGTGTGCTAAGGTGAATGCTAAGGGTAGAAGGGCATGGCACCAACAGCATCAGTTAAGGATCCCAGACCAAAGGTAGTTGAGAGCACAAAATTTCCATTTTTCACCTGGGCCATTCCTGAGTGCCATGATAGGAATCTTTGAAAGCCTATGTTCTTCTGCAAGGCCATCCAGCATGCCAATTAAGTCTCCCTGTGGTGAATATCACATGGAATGCAGACAGAAGTCAAGTATTCTCTTTTGCTGAATGTACTGACATTTCTACACTGTATGACAGGCACATACCTATTTAGAAAATGTGCTACTTGTTAAGTTTCCCACTGACATCTCTTGATCTCACTGGGAATTTTCAGTTCATGGCAATTTCTGAGCTGTGCACTTAGAAGGTTATTGCTCCATATTACGGTCCACTGCTTAACACAATCTGCCAACAGCCAGAAGAATGGTTTTCTTTCCCACTGAGTCTCTCAGATGAGATACTTTCTCAACATTATTGTTATTGTCTCTGTAAGCTGATTTTCCATCAGAGTTAGAACTTTGGAGAGAACAGGTTTTAGCTTTTTTCTAAGAAATGGATCTCCGTGGTGATATTAACAAGTTCAACTCAGATTAAATGCTTTGTTCTTGTTGCTATAAATATGTTGCAGTATCTGTAAATTCATTTACTGTGTAGTTTGAAGACTAATTTTTTGAACCACACACATTTTTACAGTAGGTTTACTGATATTTCAGTTGCTTAAAACATGAATTTAGTTTTAGCATTGTTTTGTGAATAAGGAACAATTAATTACTATGCCATGACAGGAGCACTAATCCTTTATCATTTGCGAATCTGTATAATTTTAAGACTTTTTAATTGTGTCAGTAAGTATTATCTATTAAAATAAAATATCTCCCACTGCCACTTCCCGCTTGGATTTTCTAAGAATAAGCATATTTTATTGCACAACTCTAGGCAGTTATCAACTTCACATAAAAAAAAGACACATAAAAATATTAAATAAATTGTTCAAGGTCACAGAGTTTCTCAACTGTAAAAAGGGGATGATAGTAAAATTTCATAAGTCTGTCAACAACGTTAATGAGTTAATATTTATGAAGCACTGGTAGAGTAAGATCTCTATAATTTTTTATTCAATAACAAATTTCTAACTGGAACAGATTTTTCCTTCCTTCCTTCCTTCCTTCCTTCCTTCCTTCCTTCCTTCCTTCCTTCTTTCCTTCCTTCCTTCCTTCCTTCCTTCTTTCCTTCCTTCCTTCCTTCCCTCCTTCCTTTCTTTTTTCTTTTGTTTTGCTCCTCATATTCATTAGAAACAAAAGGAACTACCAATTCTTCCACAAAAATGTTGTATAAGCTAAATAACATTCAATTTTATGTAAGTTGTATGCTTTGTGACATCATTAAAACCTCTCTTGGTAACAATTTTGAGGTATTGGATGATGTGTTAAATTGAATTGTCAACATTGCCTTTATCCACATAGCAAGTTACATGAACTGGAGCATTCTAGATTGTGATTTACATTTTCTACCTTTAAATGCAGCCAGGTGCTTTAATGTAAAATAAATGAACTTAAGTTAGTACCATTCATTTATTTCTTAGCTTTGGACCTCCAAAATTTCCTTTTCCTAATTCTTAATTTCCAGTTCTTAATTTCTGCAAACCTTTAAGAACTCTGCAAAATAACTATTAAGTGAACTGATAAGTTCACAAAGATCCCTTTTATTTCTAATATTCTAGGCTTAACGTACCTGTTAAGTTTTTGTGTTCATTTTGGTCTCTGTATTAGTCACCTCACGATGCTATAAGAAAATACCATAGAGACTTAAGCAACATGGATTTATTTCTCACAGTTCTAGTGGCTAATCTAATATCTAGGTGCCTACAAGGTAAGTTTCATTCTGATGCCTCTTCTCTTGGCTTTTGCTAATAAGATCTCCTTTTTGTTCACTTGGGGAGAGAGAGAAAGCTCTCCAGTGTTTCTTCTTATAATGGCACTAATACCACCATGAGGGCCTCACCCTTATGACCTTTTCTAACCCTAATTATCTCCCAAAGGCCTTACCTCCAAACATCACATTAAGGGTGAGGGCTTCAACATGAATTTTGCAGGAACACAAGCATTCAGTACATAACAATCTCTTACATGATTTATTCTGAACCCAGCTTATAAGCCTCTTCTCCCTTTTCCCCTTTTAAAACTCAGTTCAAATTTATAACTCAATGGACTTGTTAGCAGTTGCTTTATTGTGAGTATCTATGGTCTCTTAGCCACCTGGCATCAAGTTGCTCAGTATTTATAAGGGTTCAGTAGCATGCCAGGAGCCATTTTTTTAAATTTTGCTAAAAATAAGAATAACTCTTCATTGTGTAGACCACAGCTTATTCTCAGAGCTCCAGGGTTCTGTTACACAACTCTCCTATTGGGCTTTGCCAGAGACTCTACACAGAATTATTCACATACCAGATATCTCTAGCATTATCAGATCTAAGTCATTTGACTCAAGTGACAGTGCAACATATAACACAAACTAGACATGCTAAAGAGCCCTCTCTCAAAATGAGCTAAACTCAAAGCAAATACATGAGTCGTCAAATACATGGATAGCAGCATTATGAGTCATCAAATACACGGGTAGTAGGAGTCTCAAGTGCAGTATAGGCACTAAATCAACAGGTGATATATGGTCCTTTGTATTTAACATCTAGAATGCACATAATGTAGGATATGTCCATTTCACCTTCAGTTTTACTGACCCACTTATGGAATCTTTAGCTGCCACAGATTAAATGTCTTAGGTCTCAGAAGGGGAATAACCTGACAGGTGCACATTATGGAACTGAATTGGAAGATGCAACCACCACTTATCAATTTTGGACTCCTTAAAGGAGTGAGAAAGTAAGCAAAGTGTTACTAGACTGGGAGATGGAATACAATTTGATTATTATGAAAAGCAAGGATGTTGTGGCACAGGGAACAGAGGAAAGTTCATCTTTCAGCCAGAGATTCCACTGAGTCATACACTGATGCTTCCTACCTGAGAGATTAGTATAAACGGGCAATTCTTGTAACACCAGGTCATCAGGGGCAAGGCTAAATAGGGATTAAACTCCTAGGGAATGAAGCTCTAGTTCACCCTACCATTCAAAAGACCCATGTGAAACTAAATGTTTGTTTATGATGATGGAAATCAGAAGTTCTGGTAAAATAAAAAATGATGAATATCTATTACAACCTCAAGACCAGTAAAAGCAACAGTCATACAAATATTTAGAACTTTAGGAGATTTCAACTGGCAAAGATTGAATCATCATCTTCAATCTCAGGGTGCAAGTAGATTGGGGGAGTACAACTGGTTAACCCAGTTTATGTACTCCCCCAGATTCTCTTGTACCTATATGCCTCTCTGTAACCACCTAAAGATTTGACCAGCTTCTTAATGAAGAGACTGATCTCTCTCTCTCTCTCTCTCTATATATATATATACACACACACACACACACTCACATATACACACACACACACACACATATATATATACGTTTTTGAGATGGAGTCTTGCTCTGTCGCCCAGGCTGTAGTGCAGTGGCATGACACGATCTCGACTCACTGCAACCTCCGCCTCCCAGGTTCAAACGATTCTCCGGCCTCTCCTCCCGAGTAGCTGGGACTACAGGCACGTGCCAACACATCCAGCTAATCTTTTTCTTATTTTTAGTAGAATTGGGGTTTCACCATGTTAGCCAGGATGGTCTTGATCTCCTGACCTCATGATCCACCCGCCTTGGCCTCCCAAACTCATCAATCATTTTAATGGACACATCTCCTAACACTTCCAGCTCTCTCTGCCTTCGAGGGTGATACGGGGCTTCCACATGGTCTGAGAGCAGTAGTCATCACAGCTCAGATACTCAAGTCCTACAACCTACAGAAGCTATTGCAAACCACACCACTTCTTGGTTTAGAAGATGTCTTGCATCATGGATGGCGGATCTAGTGGTTACCTGAAGAAGCTAAGTAACACAACCTAGAGGTTTGGGGAGATAATGTTTTGTGTGTCAAGCTAGGACCAGCGTGATGCCGTAAACAAGAAGTTTCTGTTAGATAAATCCTGTTCACTTTCTTCTTTCCACATACTCTTCTGAGGTACAATGACTCCATGTAGCCTCTCAGGGAATGACCAATGTGATGAATTAAGCAGCTACCTTTTCTTATGATAAGCTTGATAGCACTATTTCTTTACATTGACTTTACTTTCCTTCCTGTATTTTTTTTCCCTCAGTTCCTTCTCTCTCTAGTCCCTTACTTTCCTGGGATTTCACACCCACCCTCCTCAATAAAACAGATGTTAAGGTTTGCTGCAAGGTCTGTTTTATTTTGTTTTTAATGAACTAGTACTAAGATAATGATGTTTAATAATTGTGTGCATGCATGTCGTAGGTTGTCTATATGTGAGAATCCTGAGAAGATGAGGGAAATTTCTTGTCATGAAGATGAACAGAAGGTCAATTATAAGAAAAATCACAGAGAGAAATGAGGTTATGTGAGATGCATGAAACACAAGATGAAGAAAAGAGAAATGTGAGCAGCATGAAGAAGGGCAATTACTCACCAGAGTTAAGCGTTAAGCTTCCCTTGAGATATTTCTTAGGGGCAAGACAGGGTAATGAATTTGGAATAATAAATGTAAAGTGTTGTTGACAGAAAGAGAACACATATAGACTCCCAGAAAAGAGCAGGCTGTCAAGAAGCTGTCTTCCTTCTTGCCTTTGTAATTTTTTTTTATTGATTTTTAGAATTGCATGCAGATATTCATGTCAAGACCAACACGAAACAAAAACATAAGTGTGACCTTGGCCATTTACTTACAAAGTAAACAAGAATTGAAGACTATAACGGAAGTCAAAGTATCTTAAAAGAATTGTGCATGTCTTGTGGTCCTGGCTGAGCTCTCTAAAGGGATTTTCTTTATAAGTCTGTATTGATTCTGGTTTAGGGACAGCAATAGATAGACTGAACTACAAAGTATTATTTAGGGCCTAATCAAACTAAAAAGTTCTCTGGGTCAGATCACAAATATAAATGTCTGTATCTTATATATCAGTGGTTATTAAACTTTAGTACATATCCGAATTATGGGTTTATTAAAACATAGCTTGCTGGACCCCAGATTCAAGGTTTCTAATTTAGTAGTTCTGAGACAGTGTTCAGAATTTGAAATTCTAAAAAGTTTCCAGTAGATACAAATGTTGCCAGGCGACAAAAGGTTGAAGGAGTGATATATCTGAGACAAAGATATAATTTTAAGATCTATGACTACAAGGAAAAAAGTAAAAAAAAATCCTGCTACTGAATATTCATAGGAGACTGTTGGAAGAACAAATTTGAAGTGTACAGTTAGGATGGTCCCATGGAGATGGAAATTGCAGTGCTAAAAATTATTTCTCACTTAGTTTCTTTAACATATGAAAGTTAATGTTTAAAATAGTTGTTTCATAAATAGCTAGCAGTGGCATTATTATTTTGTATGTAAATGAGTCCATTCTATAGCAATTTTTCTGCTACCTGGGCACAAATTAATTTATTCTACAGAACTATCTGGATGAATTAACTCAGCTATCTTTTGACTTTCTTATAGTCTGTAGAAGGGAAAAAGTGCTGAAGCATGTATGTACTTCTTATTTTTTTTTCTTAAGACAAATCTGATGCTGTCAAGCGTTTCTATGAATACTTGTTTTAAAAAATTCAAAAAGTCATTGAAAATTTGTTGTTTGAAATTATCAAATCAAATCAGCAATACCATAGGGTAGAGTTTGTCTTAAAATACAGGCTACAAAGGTTATGGTATGAACAGTGCTTTTTCTACGTCGTTCAAGGAAGTTGGGTAAAAGGGGACTAGATCAGTGGTTTGTGTGTTGGCTTTACATTAGAGCATTTTAATACTCAAATATTCTAGACTCACCCAACATCAATTAATCAATTGAACTGAAGTGTGGTTTTAAAAGCTCTAGTGTGCAGCTTAGATAGAAGTCTGAGGTGGGACTTAGGAGTCAGTGTTTTTAAGGCTCCCCAGGTGATTCCTAGATTGAGAATCAGTGATCTAAAAAAAAAACAAAAAACAAAAAAGCCGTTCTGCCACAGATAGTGTTATACAGTCTGTTTCTAGCAACACCAGAGTGACATTTTGCATGAAGTAAGGTAATCTTTGACCCTTTCTGAAAAGAAAATTTGTTTTCTTAAATTGAAACAGTTTCATTACACTTATTGAGACACTTGAAAATGCTGAATATTTATTTTCATATTCATAGTGGCATTGGTGATAGAATATAATCAAAGACAACAGGCATTTATCTGTCCATTTCAAAATGAAGAATAAACAGATTCAAACATTAATCTTTGCATTTTAAAAGCTGGTAGTCTTAGAGAATGGAAGGTTATGTTTGAGAGATTTGAATTTGAAAATGTTATGAGGATCTGTATTTAGGCTTGTAGAAATTCCTACAGATAAACAGATACGAGCGTAATGGAAGAAAAGTAGTGAAAACAGAGATCAGTAGTCTTAGAGGAGGAGGAAGGCCCTTGAACAGCCTGTCCAGTTAGAAGTGAATGACAGTGCAGCAAATGGCCACAATTTGGGGGCACTATTTAACTGCACAGAAATGTCTCTGGAGTTGTCACTACCACCCACTGCCCAGCCCTCACTCTCAAGGCACCTTGTATTGCCTGGGCCCTGGCACTGAACAAGCATCTGCGGATGGCTCCCTTTCACATCAGCCATCACTTCGCCCAAAGACTTCCAAATAAAAGTGATTTACATTCATGCCCTTAGCCAAATTCCTTGCTACTGTTACTCTCATACTCCTATTGAAACCTGTCAGAAATATATTATTACCAGGAAGATAAATGTCAACTCATTAAACTGGAAGTTGTAGTGATGAAAAAGAGTGCACAGTACCTATACTTCAAGCCAAGTATGGTGTATGAAGGCAACCTGAGAATCCCCTAAAACCTGGCAAAATCAAAGCACTATTCTTATTATTTACCTTTTGCAACCCCTCCACCTTCCAAAGAAAACAGATCTGAGGTAAATTATTGGTTAGATGCTATATGGGAGATTCCCTGATTGACATGATATAAATTCAAGAATCTTAATTTGTGATAAAAGTTAGACTCCCCCGCAAAAAAGAAGTACAAGGGAAGGTCAGTTTTGAGAGATCCAGGATAGAGACATGACTGGAGCTGGTGTGACTGGTGAGGCTGTGTAGATCAAACTGTCGTGTCCCAGGGTTGGTGATGTCGCTGGCTTCCAGAAAGGAATATTGTACCAGAAACAGAGATGTTTAAGTATATAAAGGACACAATTTCCTGGGTGTCCTATGATTTTAGACAGCGTTGAGCTTTTCCTTCTTTTTCTTCATAGCAAAGCCTGATTTCCATGAAGAACTTCATCAGCCATTAGTACTTGATGGATATTGAATCTCAAAATGTTGTTTTTCTAAAGAGTATATGCATTTCCAAGGCTATCCTAAAATTACAAAAGGAATGCTTCATCCGTTTTAAAGCAATATAAGTTGCCAATATGCATTATGAATTAATTTTAAGAGGAGAGAAAAGTTCACAAATTATATCACTTAGGAAGTTGTAAGCTTTACTTTTTAAAAAGGTACATTATTGTTGTGCAAAGAAGACCCTTAATCCCAAAAGTATATGTAGAAAAGATTTTTAAAAAGATGAAAAAGAGGGCAAATAGAAGAGTAATCCACAAGAATAGGTCAGGTCAATTAAATCAATAATTAATGGAGGCTTGAAAAAAAGGTGAATGACAAAAAAATTCAACCCGAATTGTATTTGCAATAAGTAACATAAGCAAAAAGAGAAGCTGATATTATAAAAGGTCACAGAAAGAAAAAAATCCCTCATTGGATGCTATTTAGTTTTCCCCATCCAGTAGAATCATTTTTTAAAAGAAAATTAAAGAACAAACATATTTGTCACAGAGAAATTCTAGGCTGTAAGTTGGTGAAGTGTTTCAAGAACAGTTCCTAGTTGAGAGGATTGTTTTTATAGCTTGATTATATTCTTTTCAAATACAATCTCTTTGATGTGAAGTAAAATCTGGGCAGATACCCTGCCCTTTTCTCTCCCAGTGTTCTAGGCCAAGCTGTCAGATTTTAAAAGTATATGCGGAAGACAATGTGGCAATTCTTCAAGGATCTAGAACCAGAAATACTATTTGACCCAGCAATCCCATTACTGGGTATATATCCAAAGGATTATAAATCATTCTACTATAAAGACACATGCACATGTATGTTTATTGCAGCACTATTCACAATAGCAAAGACTTGGAACTAACCCAAATGCCCATCAATGATAGAGTGGATAAAGAAAATGTGGCACATATATACCATAGAATACTATGCAGCCATAAAAAAGGATGAGTTCATGTCCTTTGCAGAGACATGGATGAAGCTGGAAAGCATCGTTCTCAAAAAACTAACACAGGAACAGAAAACCAAACACCACATGTTCTCACTCATAAGTGGGAGTTGAACAATGAGAACACATGGACACAGGGAGGGGAACATGACACTCTGGGGCCTGTCAGGGGGTGAGGGGCTAGGGGAGGGATAGCACTAGGAGAAATACCTAATGTAGATGATGGATTGATGAGTGCAGCAAACCACCATGGCACGTGTATACCTATGTAACAAACCTGCATGTTCTGCACATGTACCCCAGAACTTAAAGTATAATAAGAAAAGTATATATGGATTTGAAAACGTGGGAATTATTTTCAAAACAAAATTTATTTATTAAAAATTTACCTTGTAGAGTAATAATATATAATGAGGTTATCAAAAATGTTATTAAAAAAACAAAAAGATATGAAAATTTGCTAGTAGGTTGGATATGCATACATACATCTTATATTTTCCATTTTGGAAACAGAATAAATTATACAATATGCAGTGCCATTAGAATGATATCATTAGGAAGCCTGCAATTATTATGGATTATTAATAAGATTTTTAATATTGTATGAGGATCTTGCACAGGTTCATAAAACATAAATTATGAAAAGTCAAATTTATTTGTTTCTTGAAAAAAATAATTAGACTAACACAATGCAGAATATATAAGATATTTAGATTTCAAGAAAAATTAGAATGTCCTATTATCCTCCTAGGACAAAAAGAATAAGATATCTGTAGCTAAATGATCATATACTTAGACGATTTTGTAATTGGCTCACTTATCGTAACATAGACACTGCTTAAAAATGAGTTGCATGGCCAAGGTAGAAATGCATAGGGGCATTTTCACAGGCCACTGTCTTCATCACTACCTTCCTTTCTTCCTTCCCTCCTTCCTTCCTTCTT
>NW_012118688.1:2288237-2416381 GCF_000951035.1 Colobus angolensis palliatus
CTTCCTTCCTTCCTTCCTTCCTTCCTTCCTTCCTTCCTTCCTTCCTTTCTTTTTGACAGATCTCACTCTCTCTCACACAGGCTGGAGTGCAATGGCACAGTCTCAGCTCACTGCAACCTTTGCCTCCCAGATTCAAGTGATTCTTCCACCTCAGCCTCCCAAGTAGCTGGAATGACAGGCACCCAAACTCATGAAAGTTTCTTGCTTCTGTGTTATAGATCAAAAAAATTGGTGTGATATAGACTATATTTGATGGCAGAATAGAAATACAAAAAGACCTTGGCAGTTGGAAAGATGAAATGGGTCTAGTATAGTCAATTTTAAATTTTTGTTTAATGCTACAGGGAAAGAGGTTATATTCATGAGAAGAATTGTGTAAGAATTAATTATACATTTTATGCCTGTATCAAAACATTACATGCATTCCATAAATATGTACAAATATTAGGTATCCATAATAATTCAAACTTTAAAAATAAAACATAGATTTCCAAGGGAAAAACTATATAAGAATAAAATGAACGGCCCCAAGAAGTAGTGAATTAGTTATCTTGCATTTATTGGAATGTAATTTGATTAAACCCAGATAATGGTTACAAAGAAAAGTCAGGGACTAACCACATGGCTTAAATTAATAGAGTTTAAGATATCTTCTAACTCTGAGAGTATTCAGTGTTTCTGAAGTGCTTACCACTTATTTGGTAGATGATTATTTCTAGCCCTGTAGCCGATTCAAGCTAGCATAGAGCTTTGGCTCTTAAATACCTCCTGATTAAGCTGTTCTATCAACATATCTTGTCAGATCTTATCTTCTACTGACACTTAATACTGACCTTCCTCTTCCATTTTTTTTCCTTCAGCAACTTATCACTACCTAACATACTACTTATACAGTATTATTTTTAATCTTAATTATGTTTCTCCCCCACCAACAGGTAGGCTCCACATTTTTTATCTGTTTTGTTCTTTGCTGCATTCCCAGTGCTTAGAACCATGCCTGGCACAGAGTTGACAACAAATACATGTTTGTCGAAAAAATGGAAGAAATTATAAAAGTCCATGTATTAGTCGGGTTTCATTCTGCTGATAAAGACATACTCAAGACCAGGTAATGAATAAAGAAAAAGAGGTTTAATGGACTCACAGTTCCACATGGCTGGGGAAGCCTCACAAACATGGTAGAAGGCAAAAGGCATGCCATACATGGCACAGGCAAGAGAGAATGAGAACCAAGCAAAAGGAGCTTCTCCTTATAAAACCATCAGATCCCTTGAGACTTATTCACTACCATGAGAACAGTATGGGGGAAACTGCCCCCATGATTCAATTATCTCCCACTGGGTCCCTCCCGTAACACATGGGAATCATAGGAGCTATAATTCAATATAAGATTTGGGTGGGGACACAGTCAAACCATATCAATCCATAATGGCACCAACCATATTTATGAAGCACTTTTTCAGGGCCCGGCACAGTACTAAGTACTACACATGCTAATGTGTCCCTGAGTTCTCAAGACAACAACAGCTTTGCCACAGGAACCTCCCCCATGTAGCAGGTGAGGAAATAGAGGTTCTGAGAGGTCAGATAACTTACCCAAGGTCCTACAGCTGCTCAGTGCTAGGTCAAAATAATGTTCAACAATCTACAACTCCACCATGCGCAGCTCACTAAATCAAAAGCAGGTTATACCTTCCTCCTCTGATTGTCTTCAGTTTAATGAAAGGGGTGAGGCACGTGACTCTCAGGGAGAACGGGCCTGTTTGCTGTGATACTGTTACAGGGGGAGGGATTAAACATCTTTTTCCAGCATGGATTTGGTAGATTTGACTTAGTGCTGCATCTCAAAGAGGTCAGGACCGCAAGATTGTCAGGACAACGAAGAGCAGCTGTTCACAAATTCATTTCCTGTGGGGCGAGAATTCCTTCTTTACAGTTTTAGACAGGAACAAATTTGGTAACTAGTTATAAAATGTCTGTGGCCAGTGCTCCTGGTTCTATTTAGATCTACTTGATGTTTTCTATTTCATAGGTATATTGAGATTTATGTCTTTTTTTTTTCTTTTCTCTTTTTCCTTTTAAAAGTTAACCATATTGCAGTTAATTTGGAACAGGTGAAAATAATTTATAATCATCAAATCCTATACAACCTCATTGTCATTCATTTTTTACTACTCAGGTATAATTTACATACAATAAAACGTATCATTTTAAAGTGTACAATGCAGCAGATTTTAGTATATTAAAAGTATGTCTGCAAGGTCGTGCAGTCGTCTCCAATATCTAATCCTAAAACATTTTCACCCTACCAATGAGAAACTCCCTACTCATTAGTAACCACTTTCCACTCCTCACTTTCCTGAGTGCCTGGTCACCATGGATCTACTTTCTGTGTCTATAGATTTGTCGACAATTCATATAAATAGAATCATATAGTATGTGATCTTTTGTGACTGGCTCCTTTCACTTTTCATGATGTTTTCACGGTTCATTCATGTTCAGCAATTCATTCCTTTTTATTGGAAAACAATATGTCATCACATGGATTTACCACATTTTGTTTATCCATTCAGTGATTGATAGACATTTGGATTCTGCCATTAATTGTTATGTTCATTTCTCCAGAGAGCAATTCTGACTCTACCATCTACTAGCACTTTGGCAATGAGAAAATTACTTAACATTTATGAGAGAAAAGAACCCTCTTCAACCCTCAATGATGTTAATAATCCTTATTTCACAAAGTTTCTTTTAATATTTTTCTCTTTTTTGTTTATTTTTTAAAATTTTATTTCAATAATTTTTGAGGGTATAGGTGGTTTTTGGTTACATGGATAAGTTTTTTAGTGGTGATTTTTCAGATTTTTGAGGATTAAATGAAGTACACAAAATCTGATGCTTAAGGAAACGCTAGGAATATTTTTGTCCCTTCATAGATTCCCTTCTTTTTCTGAATGTTGCTCTCTGCCTTGCCTACAGATACCACCACTCCTGGTTAGCACACTTAGAGGTATATTTTAAATATTTGAATTATAAGAAAATAATACGGAAACAATAGGAAGACAATAATGATATATGAAATTTAAACCTCTCCCTGTGTTGTTGACTTACCCATATGCCCAGCCTTGAAAGTCCCCTGCTTCTCTGCACTGTTAGTGCTGAGGACATAGGACTTCGCTTTGTCTCAAAGCCTGAAAGTTCATGGGCCAGTCTCACCTGCAGGCTCTAGACTCAAAATCACCATTCCCAGAACTTACTTAGATACACAAGTATCTCATGTCCTCTGCTCTGTTCAACCTCCGTAAACGCTCTGAAAGCTAGTATTCCAGCTCTGTCCTTATTACCTGTGTGAACCCCATTGTCTTAGTTTCCACAACTACAAAATGCAAATTATAATAAAGATAAATTCATAATTATTTTTAGGGTTAAATGAGATAATGTACGAACGTGCTGCATATCACAGCTGGCAAACATTGTTCATAGAATGAACACCTTACCCTCAGGAAAAAGAAGGAGGAAAATCTATATCGCCTTCTCTCACTATTCACCTTCTTTTCTTCTTCATTTACAGACTATTTGGCATGTATCTATTTCAGCTTATATTTATTTAAGGAAAGAAAATCATTCCCTGCCGAGCCCTTACACTACATTTCAATTCTTGGTCTCCATAGTCATTTTCTATATTGCACCATCATTATCACTATACACACACTCATGCACACACACACACACACACACACACACACGCATCTTACGTGGTATCATATTTGATACAGTTTGATATTTTTCTACTCCAAAATTAGATATTGTATTAAGAAAGTTTATTCTTATTCATCCTTATTTAGCCAACCACATATCATTAAATATTAAGTTTATGAATATTTTACTTTATTAAATGTTACTATGATGAACAACTTTGTAACTAAAGTTTCATGCAATTTATTATTATCTACTTAGAATAAATTCCCAGATTTTAAATTTCTGAATCAGAAGCATATATATCTTTGAATATTTTGTTTCGTGTTGTTAAATTGCCTTTAAGCGAGTTTGCACCAATGATGAGCAATTAAGAAATTTCATCTATCTCCATCATCATCCAAGAAAATGAAGAAAAAATATTTGATAATTTTATAAGCAAAAATATCTAATAGTAATTATATATAGGTGTTTTGTTCATTTAAAAACCTAATTGTATTATTCTGCAATGCTTGTTGACTGGGCATTTACCTTTATTCTGTTCAGAAATTTCTGGTACTTGATTTTATTATTGTGGCAAAAAAAAAACCCATAAAATTAAATTAAACATCTTAGCCATTTTAAAGTGTACAGGTCAGTAATTTTAAATACATTCACGTTGTTGTACAACAAATCTCTACACCTTTTTTTTTTTGAGATGGATTCTCGCTCTGTCACCAGGCAGGAGTGCAGTGGCGTGATTTCAGCTCACTGCAACCTCCGCCTCCCAGGTTCAAGTGATTCTCCTGCCTCAGCCTCCCAAGTAGCTGGGACTACAGGTGTGTGCCACCACACCCAGCTAATTTTTGTATTTTTAGTAGAGACGGGGTTTCACCATGTTGGCCAGGATGGTCTCGATCTCTTAACCTTGTGATCCGCCCTCCTGGGCCTCCCAAAGTTCTGGGATTACAGGTGTGAGTCACCATGCCCAGCCAAATCTGTACATTTTTATTTTGAGAAAGTGAAACTCCATAGCCACTAAACACTAATTTTCTCTTGTTTCTCCACTCAACCCTTGGTAACCACCTTTCAATTTTCTGTTTCTATGATTTTTTACTAGTACAGATATTTCATATAAGTAGAATAATACAGATTTAACCTTTTATGACTGACTTATTTCTCTTAGCACAACATTCTTAAGGTTCGTCCATGTTGTAGCATGTGACAGGATTTCCTTTTCTTTAAATGCTACGTAATATTTTATTTTATGTATATACCACCTTCTATTTATCCATTTTTCTGTTGACAGATATTTTGCTGGCATATGACTCATTGCTATTGTGAAAAATGCAGTGATGAAAGTGAGTGTGTATCTCTTTGTGATCCCACTTTACATTCTTTTGGATTAATGCTCAGAAGTGGGATTGCTGGATCATACACTAATTCTATTTTTCATATTCTGAACAACCACTATAACATTTTCCATAATTCCCACCACGAGGGTATGATTGTTCCAACTTCTCTACATTTTCACCAAAACTTGATATATCTTGTTACTTTGATAATGGCCTTTCTGAGGAGGGAGGGGATTATATCTTGTTGTGTTTTTTATTTGCATTTCCCTGATGATGAGTGATATCGAGCATCTTTTCATATGCTTATTGCCATTTGTACATGTTCTTTGGAGAAATGACTAGTTCAATCCTTTGCTCATTTAAAAATAATCAAGTTGTTTTGTTGCTATTGAGATATAGGACTTCCTTATATATTCCGAATGTCAACCTTTTATCACATACATAATTTGCAAGTATCTTATTCCCCTATGTAAGTTGTCTTCCCACTTTGTCCATTGTTTCCTTTGCTGTGCAGAAATGTTTAAGTTTGTTGCATTCTTATTTGGCTATTTAAAAAAATATTTTGCCTGTGCTTTTGGTGTCATATCCAATACATCATTGCCAAATTTAATGTCCTGAAGATTTTACCATGTGTTCAATTCTACAAATTTTACAGTTTTAATTCAATTCTTACATTTCAGTATTTAATTCATTTTAACTTAGTTTTGTATGTGATGGAAATAAGGGTCCAACTTCATTTTTTTCTTGTGAATATTGTTTTCTCAATACCATTTGTTGAAGAGACTGGTCTTTCCCTACTGTGTAATCCAGGCACGCTGTTGAAACATCATTTGAAGATTTATCTCTGGGCTCTTTGTTCTATTTGATTAATTTATGCCAGTAACATGCTATCTTAGTAATTATCGTTTTGTAGTATGTTTTGAGATTAGGAAGTGTGAGACCTACTACTTTGTTATTTTCAAGACCGTTTTGGCTTTTCAGTGTCTTGAGTTTTCATATTAATTTCAGCATGTTTTTACTATTTCTGTGAAAAATGACATTGTTATTTTAATAGGAGTTCTTTGAAAATATCAATGAAAACATGAGCAGACACTTTTCAAAAGAAGACATAAATATGGTCAACAAGCATGTGAATAAAAGCTCAACATCACTGATCATTAGAGAAATGCAAATCAAAACTACAATGAGATACCATGTCACACCAGTCAGAATGGCTATGATAAAAAGTCAAAAAATAAGACATTCCAGTGAGGTTGTGGAGAAAAGGGAAAGGTTATATACTGTTGGTGGGAGTGTAAATTAGTTCGCCCATTGTGGAAGACAGTGTGGCAATTCCTCAAAGACCTAAAGACAAAAATATCATTTGAAACAGCAATCCCGTTACTTGGAATATACCCAAAGGAATATAAATCATTTTATTATAAAGACACATGCATGCATGTTCATTGCAGCACTCTTTACAATGGCAAAGGCACTTAACCTAAATGCCCATCGATGGCAGACTGGATAAAGAAAATCTGGTACATATAAAACCATTGCATACTATGAAGCCCTAAAAAAGAATGAGATCATGTTCTTTTGTATTAACATGGATGGAGCTGGAGGTTATTATCATTAACAAACTAATTCAGGAATAGAAAACTAAATACCACATGTTCTCACTTGTTAGTGGGAGCTAAATGATGAGAACACATGGACACATAGCAAGGAACAACATACACTGGGGCCTACCAGAGCTTGGAAGGCAGGAGGAGGGAGAGGATCAGGAAAAATAACTAATAGATACTAGGCTTAATAACTGGATAATGAAATAATCTATACAGCAAACCCCCATGACACACATTTACCTACATAACAAACCTGCACATCCTGCACATGTACCCCTCAACTTAAAAGTTCAAAAAAAGGAGGTCGGGTGCAGTGGCTCATTGCTGTAATCACAGTGCTTTGTGAGGCTGAGACAGTACGATCGCTTGAGGCCAGGAGTTTGAGACAAGGCTGGGCAACATAGCAAGGCCCCATCTCTACAAACTTTTTTTAAATTAGCTGGGCATGGTGGTATGAACCTGAAGTCCCAGCTACTCAGGAGGCTGAGGTGAGAGGATCACTGAGCCAAGGAGTTTGAGGTTGAAGTGAGTTATGGTCATGCCACTGCACTCCAGCCTGGGTGACAGAGAGACATCCTGTCTCTAAATGCACACACACACACACACACACGCATATTTATATTATTTGTAGTTACTGTAAATGGGATTGCCTTTTTGATTTGGTCCTCAGCTAGATTGTTATTGATGTACGGAAATGCTACTGATTTCTCTACATTAGTTTTGTATCCTAAAACTGTACTGAATCAATTTATCAAATCTAAAAGATTTTTGGTGAAGCCTTTAAGGTTTTCTGGATATGAGATCATATCATCAGCAAACAGGGATACTATGAATTTTTATTTTCCAATTTGGATACGTTGTTTTGTTCTATTGCCTGATTGCTCTGGTGAGAGCTTCCAGTACTATGTTGAATAAGAGTGGTGAAAGTGGATATCCTTGTATTTCTCCAGTTCTTAGAAGGAATGTTTTTAACTTTTCTTCACTAAGTATGATGTTGGCTGTAGATTTGTCATAAAGGACCTTTATTATGTTGAGGTGTGTTCCTTCTATGTCTAGTTTGTTGAGGATTTTTATCAGGAAGGGATGCAGAATTTAACTGAATGCTTTTTCTCTGTCTATCGAGATAATCCTGTGGATTTTGTCCTTAATTCTGTTTATGTGATGTATCACATGTACTAATTTGCATATGTTGCATTATTCTTGCATTCCCAGGATAAATCTCATTGGATCATAGTGTACTATCTTTCTGATGTGCTATTGGATTCTATTTGCTACTATATTCTTGAGGATTATTTCATCAATATTCACCAGGCGTCATATTACCTGACTTCAAATTATACTTCAAGACTATAGTAACCAAAGCAGCATGGCACTGATATAAAAATAGACACATAGAACAATGAAACAGATGAGATAATCCAGAAAGGAAGCCACATACCTACAACCAACTAATCATTGAAATAGTCAACGAAAATATACACTGGGGAAATGAGAACCTACATAATAAATGGTGCTGGGAAAATTAGATAGCCATATGCAAAAGAAAGAACGACTACTACCTCTCACCATATAGAAAAATTAACTCAAGGTGGATTAAAGACCTCAAACTATAAAAATTCTAGAAGAAAACCTAGGACAGACTCTTTTGGACATTGGCCTAGGGAAAGAATTTATGATCAAGTCCTCAAAAACAAATTTGCAATGAAACCAAAAATAGATAAAATGGGACTTAATTAAACTAAAGAGCTTCTGTACTACAAAAGAAGCAATCAACAGAGTAAACAGATAACCTATAGAATAGGATAAAACATTTGAAATCTATGCATTTGGCAAAAGGCTAATATCCCGAATCTACAAGGAACTCATACATCTCAACAAGAAAAAAAATAACTCCATTAAAAATTGGGCAAATGACATGAACAGACATTTTTCAAAAGGAAATAAACAAGTTGCCAACAAACATAAAAAAGTCAACATCTCTAGTTATCAGAGAAATGCAAGTCAAAACCACAATGAGATCTTACACCCATCAGAATGGCTAATAAAAACAATAAAAAGATCAGATGTTGGCAAGCATGCAGAGAAAATGGGATGTTTATACACCACCATTTACACTGATGGGAATGTCAGTATAACTGCTCTGGAAAACAGTGTGGAAATTTCTCAAAGAACTAAAATTGGAACTACCATTGATTCAGCAATCCTACTTCTGTGTATCTACACCCTCCCCAAAATATATTAAAAATATACCTGCATTTGTATGTTTATCATAGCACTATTCACAATAGCAAAGATATGGAATCAACCTGTGTCTATCAACAGAGAACTGGACAAAGAAAATATGATGTATCTATCTATAGATAGATTGATGATAGATAGATAGATAGATAGATAGATAGATAGATAGATAGATAGATAGATAGATGGATAGATAGATAAATAGATATCTTCATGGAATACTACTCACCCATAAAAAGGAATGAAATTATGTCTTATGTAGCAACATGGATATGGATGCAGCTGCAGGCCATTATCCTAAGTGAAATAACTCATAAACATAAATGCCATATGTTCTCATTTACAAGTGGGGACTAAAATACAGGCACACATGAACATACAGAGTGGAATAAAAAAATTGAAAAATTACCCACTGGGTATAATATTCACTTTTTGGATAATAGTCACACAAAAATCCTAAACTTCACGACTATGTGACATACATATGTTCACCACTATGCAACATACACATGTAAGAAACTTGCACTTTGCCTGCTAAATATATAAAAATGTTTAAAGAAAAACATAAAATGAATTTGCTATTTCACAAATCTGTGCAAAAAGTTAATTTGAGTGTGTTTAAGATAAATCATAATTTGCTATAATATTTGGCACTTCAGTTGAAAACAATAAAAAAGTCCTCTATTTTATTCCTGTTTTTTTTTCTAATTTTTTAAATAAAATGTTTCCATATGTGTGAAATAATCTTTAGAGGGAGAAGAGCTTGAGGTCTATTCAGTAAATCATGAGCAAAAGGGAAAAGGGATCCTGAAGCTTTCCAGTAACTTGTGTCCAAGTGTTTTGAACCACATGCCTTATGGGTGTTTACAAAGCCAGAAAAACAAGAAACAAAGGGGAGTACAATTTTACTTAAAATTATAAAAATGTTGGATGGTTTTTTTGGGAAAAAATATTATCAATACTGACATTAGCTTATTTTTCTTGAGAAAACATATTCAATACAAAAATGTGTATTTTGAAATTACGTATATATGTACTAATATATAGAAAAGAGCATTACTGACTACCTGTACTTGTAAAAATGCTTCTTTTGTACATATATTTTCTTATCAGCATTTGTCAATTGTAAACATGAAAATTGATAAAATTGTATTATGTGCATATAGATATTGATGTGTATATACAAAAACCCATATATATGGAGAACACAGGTGTATGGTAGTTGTACAGAAGACACTATTTTAGACTGATGAAAAGCTCTTCAAAGGAGCTAATGTTTCTATTGTATAAAGGAGAAGTGGTTTAAAGGTGAAAATAGGAAGCTGGGACCTGTAATATATTCAGGCTTTGAGTTTTCCTTTATGTTTATGTTCTTGCCAAATTTTGTTATCAGACTGATGCTGCCTTGATAGAATAGAATGAGTTAGGGAGAAACCTCTCCTTGTACAGTTTTTTGGGAATAGTTTCAATGTGATTGGTGCCAGTTCTTTGTACATCTAATAGAATTTGGCTATGAATCCATCTGGCCATCTAGTCCAAAGCTTTTTTTTTTTTTTTTTTTTTTTTTTTTTTTTTTGGCTGGTAGGTGTTGTTTTCTTTTATTACTGATTCAATTTCAGAATTTATTATTGGTCTGTTCAAGTTTTCTTTTTTTACTTGGTTCAATATTAGGCAGTTGTATTTTTCTGGGAATTCATCTATTTTCTCCGGATTTTCATTTTGTATGCATGGAGTTGATCATAATATTCTCTGGGGATCTTTTGTGTATCTGTTGGGTCAGTTGTGATGTTATCTATGTCATTTCTTTTTTTTTTTTTTTTTTTTTGAGACAGAGTCTTGCTCTTTCGCCAAGGTTGGAGTGCAGTGGCATGATCTTGGCTCACTGCAACCTCTGCCTGCCAGGTTCAAGCCATTCTCCTGCCTCAGCCTCCTGAGTATCTGGGACTATAGATGCGTGCCACCATGCCCAGCTAATTTTTTTTTTGTATTTTTAGTAGAGATGAGGTTTCACCAACCTGGCCAGGCTTGTCTCCAACTCCTGACATCGTGATCTGCCCACCTCAGCCTCCCAAAGTGCTGATCTATGTCATTTCTTATTGTGCTTATTTGGATCTTCTCTTTGTTTCTTTGTCATCTAGCTAGTGGTCCATCAATCTTGTTCATTCTTTCAAATATCCAACTCTTGTTTTCCTTGATCTAGATCTTTACATCTTAATTTCATTCAGTTATTTGATAATTATAGTTATTTCTATTATTTTGCTAACTTTGAGGTTAGTTCCCTTTTTCTAGTTTCTCTAATTGCAAGTTTCATTGTTAATTTGAAATCTTTCTAACTTCTTCATAAAGGCATTTAACTGTATAAACTTTCTTCTTAACACTACTTTTGCTATATCCCAGATATTTTGATATGTTGTGGCCCTATTTTCTTTAATTTCAAAGATATTTGATTAGTGTCTTATTTTTGTGAGAGGGACTGGCAAGCAGAAGGGCTTGCGGGACAAATATGTACCATCCCAAGTGGAAACCAGTCCTGCTTTCTTCTTGTCCAACTGTCAACTGGGGCTAGAGCTACTTAGAGGGATATGGGAAGCCCTGGGGGATGAGTGTATGGCCATACTCTGCGGTACCTGCATCCTGCACAAAAGCCCCTGCACTCCATGCCTGCTAAAGCCTTGTCTCTGACCATTCTCTAGGGAGATCCCACTGCCAGTTCAAATGTTCATGAGGGACACGAAGTACATTGTAGCTAGGATCCCAGAGGTTCACGGTGAGAATAAATTCTGTCCCTTCACTTACCCATTCTCCAGGAGCTATTTAGGCATGAGAACTAGCCAAGTGTTTGGGAGTCCTGTGCACCATCCCCTGCCTCCTCCCTCTTCACCCTAAGTGTTTATTTCACTTCTTTATCTACTCTTGATATTTCCTCTCTTAAGTTCTGCTCAAAGTATGTAAGTTTACTTAACATTCTGGTGTCTCTCAGTAGGAGCATTGCTTCCTGGCTGCATCTAGTTGGTCACCTTTCCACATTTTGTTTATCCATTCATCTGTTCATAGACACTGGGGTTGTTTCTACCTTTTGGCTATTGTGAACACTGCTGCAATGACCATTGCTGTGCAAGTAACTATTCAAGTCCTGGTTTTAAATTATTTTGAATATGTACTGATACGTTTTGGATGTGTCCTCCAAAGTTCATGTTTTGGAAACTTAATTCCCAACACAATAGTGTTAAGAGTTGTGACCTTTAAGAAGTGACTCATGAATGGCTTAAAGTAATTATTGCAAGAGTGGTTTTGTTACATAAACAGGTTTTTCTCTTGCTCTCTTTCATCCTCTCTCACCCTTTCACACTCCACCATGAAATGACACAGCAAGAAGGCCTGCATAAAATGCTGACACCTTGATAAAGTTCCCCTTGATAAAACATTAAATCATCTTAGACTTATTCACTATCACGAGAAGAGCATGGAAAAGTGTCCCGCCCCCCACTCCCACCACGATTCAATTACCTCCCACTGGATCTCTCCCACAACATTTTGGAATTATGGGAACTACAATTCAAGATGTAATTTGGGTGGGGACACAGTCAATCATTTCATCTTGCCCCTGGCCCCTCCTAAATCTGAGGTCCATACATTTCAAAACCAATCATGCTTTCTCAACAGTCTCCCAAAGTCTTAATTCATTTCAGCATTAACTCAAAAGTCCATAGTCCAAAGTCTCATCTGACACAAGGCAAGTTCCTTCTGCCTATGAGCCTGTAAAATCAAAAGCAAGTTAGTTAATTTCTAGATACAATGGGGTTACAGACATTGGGTAAATACACCCATTCCAAATGGGGGGAAATTGGCTAAAACAAAAGGGCTACAGGCCCCATGCAAGTCTGAAATCCAGTGAGGCAGTCAAATCTTAAAGCTCCAAAATTATCTTCTTTTACTCTATGTCTCACATCCAGGTCACACTGATGCAAGAGGTGGACTCCCATGGCCTTAGGCTGCTCTGCCCCTGTAGCTTTGCAGGGTACAGTCCTGTTCCTGACTGATTTTGCAGACTGGTATTGAGTGTCTGTGACTTTTTCAGGTGCACAGTGCAAGCTGTCAGTGGAGCTACCATTCTGGGTTCTGGAGGATGGTGTCCCTCTCTCACAGCTCCACCAGCAGTGCCCAAGTGGGAACTCTGGGGCTCCAACACCACATTTTCCTTCCACATGACCCTAGCAAATGTTCTCCATGAAGGCTCCACCCCTGCAACAAACTTCTGCCTGGACATCCAGGTGTTTCCATACATCCTCTGAATCTAGGTGGAAGTTCCCAAACCTCAGTTCTTGACTTCTGTGCACATGCAGGCCCAAAACCATTTGAAAGCCACCAAGGCTTGGGGCTTGCACCCTCTGAAGCAATGGCCTGGGCTCTACATTGGCCCCTTGTTGCCATGGCTAAGACACAAGGCACCAAGTTCTGAGACTGCAAAAAACAGCAAGGCCCAGGGCCCAGCCCACAAAAACATTTATTCCTCCTAAGCCTCTGGGCCTATGATGGAAGGGACTGTTGTGAAGACCTCTGACATGCCCTGGAGATATTTCCCCATTGTCTTGGCAATTAACATTTGGCTCCCGGTTACTGATGCAAATTTCTGCAGCTGGCTTGAATTTCTCCCCAGAAAATAGGGATTTACTTTTTATTGCATTGTCAGGCTGCAAATTTTCCACACTTTTATGCTGTGCTTCCTCTTGAATGCTTGACAGCTTATAAATTTCTTCTACCAGATACCCTAAATTATCTCTCTCAAGTTCAAAGTTCCCCAGACCACTAGGGCAGAGACAAAATGCCGCCAGTCTGTTTGCATTGCAAGAGTAACATTTACTCCAGTTCCCAAGTTTCTCATCTCTGTCTGAGACTAACTCAGCCTGGATTTTATTGTCTAAATCACAATCAGCATTTTGGTCAAAGCCACTCAACAAGTCTCTAGAAAGTCCCAAACTTTCCCACATCTTCCTGTCTTATTCTGAGCCCTCCAAACTGTTCCAACCTCTGTCTGTCACCCAGTTCCAAAGTTACTTCCATATTTTCAGGTATCTTTACAGTAGCACCCCACTCTGCCAGTACCAATTTACTGGATTAGTCTGCTCCCACGTTGCTAATAAAGACTTACAAGAGACTGGATAATTTATAAAGGAAAGAAGTTTAAATTGATTCACAATTCCACATGACTAGGGAGGCTTCACAATCATAGCAGAAGGTGAACAAAGAGGAAAGTCACATCTTACACGGCACTAGGCAAGAGAGAGAGCGTGTGCAGGGGAACTCTCCTTTATAAAACCATTATACTTCTCGAGAGTTAGTCACTATCACAAGAACAGCATGGGATGTGTTGCATACCATGCTTATAAATTGAAGTCTAATGAGTTATACATAATCAAACTTCAGCCTTTATAAAGAAAGGAAGTATTGGCCTTCTATCATCAGCAGATGCTTAATTAACACGTCATGATAAAGTCCCTAATGGCTATTTTTATATATTTTTGATTACTTTTTACTATGGTACTTTTGCCTCATATATAGAATTGCCAACCACATGTTTTTATTTGTAGAACACAGCTGTTTTTTCAGGTAGCCCATATTTTTTCACACTTAATACAACTAAACTAGTATTATTTTACTTAGACTTATGAGCAAAATCTACCAGACATATAAAAAGTAATAGGTCTACAAAAGATTTGGAACATGAGGGAGAAACCAGATATTTGGGAGTCAGTCTGTACTTTGCAGGTGTCTGATCTTGGAAAATTCATCGGTCTTGGTTAATTTAGGTCCTCCTCTTTAAAATACCAGTTCTAAAATCAACCACATAGAATCTCTAGGAATTTATATTAGGAAAATACACATAAAGCATACAACATCGTCTCAAAAATTATGCATTTAATAAACTCAGTAATTTTTTTAAACGGTAGTTCCTTAATACCACTTCTAAAATAGCTTGAGACATGGCCTAGAAATTTGCATTTAACAAACTTCCTGAGCAAGTCTAATTATAGATCATAAGTGATACATGTCACTCCATGGGGACAGAAATTAACAACAAAAATAATAATATGGTTCCAAGATGGCCAAATAGGAAGAGTTCCAGTCTACAGTTCCCAGCATGAGCGATGCAGAAGACAGGTGATTTCTGCATTTCCAACTGAGGTACTGGGATCATCTCACTGGGGCTTGTCAGAGAGTGGGTGCAGGACAGTGGGTGCAGCCCAACCAGCGTGAGCTGAAGTGGGGCAAGGCATCACCTCACCCAGGAAGCGCAAGGGGTCAGGAAACTCCCTTTCCTAGCCAAGGGAAGCTGTGACAGACGGCACCTGGAAAATTGGGTCATTCCCGCCCTAATACTGCGCTTTTACAACGGTCTTAGCACACCAGGAGATTATATCCCGCGCCTGGCTCGGAGGGTTCCATGCCCACGAAGCCTCGCTCATTGCTAGCACAGCAGTATGAGAGCAAACTGTATGGCAGCAGCGAGGCCGGGGGAGGGATGCCCGCCATTACTGAGGCTGGAGTAGGTAAACAAAATGGCAGGGAAACTCAAACTGGGTGGAGCCCACCTCATCTCAAGGAGGCCTGCCTGCCTCTGTAGATTCCACCTCTGGGGTAAGGGCATAGCCAAACAAAAGGCAGCAGAAACAAAATAAATTTCCAAAACTCCACTCGAACAATCTCACATTGCTTTGAAACAGCTAGTGCTCAAAAATTATTTAAACATAGGCGTTATAATGGTTAGAAAGCAATCTAACCACCCAATGGTCGTTTTAAAATTAAAGAGTATTTACAGTCAGATATGAATTCCCTTTTATGTCTGAAAAATTTATTGTAATTCTTATCCATTCATTTTTCATACTATTTCTTTTTCTCACACACAAGTGGATTCCTCAAGACAGTTTCTTTTCTTTTTTCCTACACAGGTAAATCTGAACAATCTATTGCACCACCTAGTTGTAACCTCTGTTAGGACTCAGCTTGTAAAAGCCTTATTCACAATTCTACCCCAATAGCAAAAGTGGCATATAGTAGATACTCAATAAATATTATTTGTAGTAAATTATCAAATTAATTATTAATTCTAAAAATGAAATCCAAGTGCTTTTTCTACTGTATTAGTCTGTTTTTGCATTGTTATAAAGCAATACCTGAGACAGGGTAATTAATAAAGAAAAAGATTTAATAGGCTCATGATTCCACAGGCTGTATAGGAAGCATGATAGCATATACTTGGCTTCTGGGTAGGCCTCAGGAAACTTACAGTCATGGAGGAAGGCAAATGGGGAGTGAGTACTTCACATGGCCAAAGCAGGAGGAAGAGAAAGAGAGGGGAGGTGCCACACAATTTTAAAGAACCAGATCTCACGAGAACTGATTATTATGACAACAGCACCAAGGGGGATGGTGTTAAACCATGAGAAACAGCTCCTATAATTCAATTATCTCCCAGTAGACCTCACCTCTAGCACCAGAAATTACATTTCAACATAAGATTTGGGCAGAGACACAGATCCAAACCATATCATTCCACCCCTGGCACCTATCAAATCTCATGTCCTTCTCACATATCAAAATACTATCACTCCTTCCCAACAGGCCCCCAAAATCTTACCTCATTTCAGCATCAACTAAGAAGTCCACAGTCCAAAGTCTCATCTGAGACAAGGCTGGTCCCTTCCACCTATGAGCCTGGAAAATTTAAAACAAAAACAAAAACAAACAAACAACAAAAAAACAAGTTAGTTACCACCAAGTTTCAAAAGGTTATAGGCATTGGGTAAATACTCTTGTTCCAAAAGGGAGAAATCAGCCAAAAGAAAGGGGCTACAGGCACTATGCAAATTCAAAATCTAGCTGATCAGTCATTAAATCTTAAAGTTTCAAAATAATCTCCTTTGACTACATGTTATACATCCAGGGTACCTTGATGCAAGTGGTGGTCTCCCAAAGCCTTGGAGAGCTCTGCTCCTGTGGCTTTCCAGGGTTCAAACCTTGAAGCCACTGTCATGGGCTGGTGTTCAGTATTTGTAGCTTTTCCAGGTGCAGAGTGCAAGCTGTTGATGGATCTACCATTCTGGGGTCAGGAGGATGGTGGCCCTCTTCTCACAGCTTCACTAGGCAGTGTCCTAGTGGGGACTCTGTGGAGGGGTTCCAACCCAAATTTTCCCTCTTCTCTGCCCTAGTAGAGGTTCTCAGTGAGGCCTCCACCCCTGTAGCAAGCTTCAGCCTGGACATCCAGGCTTTTCCATACATCCTCTGAAATCTAAGTGAAGGATCCCAAGCCTCAACTCTTGCATTCTGTGCACCCACAGGCTTTAAACCACATGGAAGCTACCAAGGCTATGACTTGCATTCTCTGAAGGAACGCCCAGAGCTGTACCTGGGCCCCTTTTAGTCATGGCTGGAACTAGAGCACATGTGATGCAAGGAGCAGTGTCCCAAGGCACTTTAAACCACAGGAAGGCTTTAAACCACATGGAAGCTACCAAGGCTATGACTTGCATTCTCTGAAGGAACGCCCAGAGCTGTACCTGGGCCCCTTTTAGTCATGGCTGGAACTAGAGCACATGTGATGCAAGGAGCAGTGTCCCAAGGCTGTGCAGTGTTGCAGGGCCCTGAGTCTGGCCCAGGAAATCATTCAGTCTTCCTAGCCCTCTGGGCCTGTGATTGGAAGGGCTGGTGCAAAGGTCTCTGAAATGTCTTTGAGTCCTTCTCCTTATAATCTTATCTATTGACACTTGGCTCCTTTTTACTCTTGCAAATTTCTGCAGCCTGTTTCAATTCCTCCTCTGAAATTTGGCTCTTTGTTTCTGCCATATAGACAGGCTGCAAATTTTCTAAACTTTTATGCTCTGTTTCCCTTTTAAACATAAGCTACAGTTTTATGTCATTTCTTTGCTCATGCATATGAGCATATGCTGTTAGAAGCAGACAGGTCAATTATTGAATGCTTTACTGCTTAGAAATTTCTTCTGCCAGATACCCTAAGTCATCACTCTCAAGTTCAAAGTGCCACAGATTCCTGCAACAGGGGCACAATGCAGCCAGGCTCTTTGTTAAAGCATAGCAAAAGTGATCTTTACTCCAGTTCCCAGTAAGTTTATCATTTCCATCTGACACCTCCTCAGACTAACTTGACTGTCCATATCAGTATCAGGATTTTGGTCACAACAATCTAAGTTTCCAGGAAGTTCCAAAACTTCCCCTCATCTTCTTATCTTCTTCTGATTCCTCCATACTCTTCCAGCCTCTGCCCATTACTGAGGTCCAAAGCCACTTCCATATTTTTAGGTATCTTTATGGCAATGCTCCTTTCCCAGTACCAATTTTCTATGTTGGTACATTCTCACACTACTATAAAGGAATACCTGAAACTGGATAATTTATTTTAAAAAGAGATTTAATTGGCTCATGATTCCACAGGCAGTTCAGAAAGCATGATGGTAACGTCTACACAGCTTCTGAGGAGGCCTCAGGAAATTTACAATCACAGTAGAAGGCAAATGGGGGGTAAACCCTTTATATGGTTAGAGCACGAGGAAGAGAGATATGGGGACAGTGCCACACACTTTTAAACAACTTGATCTCAGGAGAACTCACTATCATGATGACAGCAGCAAGGTGGGAATGGTGTTAAACCATGAGAAACAGCTCCCATAATACAATCACCTCCCACCAGGTCCCACCTCCAGCACTGGGAATTACATTTCAACATGAGATTTGGACATGGACACAGATGAAAACCATATCACTACCATTAGGTTTATATTAAAAAGTTAGAACACTATAGATATGGCATAATATTGATACTATGAAGATAAATAGGTAGAAAAGTGTCAAGATGATCTAAATATTTTAATTACCTCTACTCCACCTGTGGGCTATTATGTCAATTATAAACAATTATCCTTTGCAACTGCATTAAAAAAAATCTCTTCACTTTTATCAAAGGCAGGCTTATCTGCATTAACAAATAAAATAACATAACATTAACTTTAGTTTGCTCTGCTCATTTTACCATAAAACCCAGCTCATCATAACGTGTCAGAGGAAATATTCACTCCCATTTTTTGGAAAGTTATTTTATAGTTATGTTTTCATGTTTACTGAGGAGTAATTAAAGTTTTAGATACTATAACTACATTACACATTAGAAAACATGAGTTGGGCAAATTATGAGATATACCAATATCATTTTTAAATCCTTAAGCAAATTTTAGTTTTACTATCCCCCTTAAAAACTGTTGTCTTAAATTTAAAAAAAATTATTTCTTAATGATGAACAAAATTTAAATAAATTAAATGCTATTTATTTTCACCAATCGACTCAAGTTTTTTCTTGTCAGTTTTTCAGACCACAGCACGTTTATTTGCTAAATAGTATGAACTCATTGGGATTGGAGTCTGAGGCTATTAACTTTCAAAACCTCCTTATAGGAGACAAGTTCAATCAGTCTAAAAAGCACAATGAGGCATGAAATCATTATGTTGCATTATGCAGCAATAAAATTTTTTTCTTGAAACACCTAAAAATGAATGAGCACATTTTAGAGGCATGCGAACATATATTCTACAGGGTAGGCTGAGATTAATTCAGCATGAAAAAGTTTCAAAATCCTACTGGGATGTATGTTTAGATAGTTTGGGTGTCAAGTTTATGATGACATGGAGGAATAAAGTATACAATGCAGAAGGTAACCGAAACAGACTTCCAAAAGGAAGGAGATGAGAATTAAAATTAATTACCTCTGTTGCACTCTGTCTCTCATATAAGCAGATCAATGAGATTACCATTTTATGTTTAATAATCCATATTTTCAAATTGTGGAGAGTTAAAAAATTTGATTTCTTGTTCTTCCTGGTTTCCTTACACTACTCTCCAGATCCTTTACTAAAAGAGCAAAAATAAGACAAAGATAATTCACCTTTGGTACTGAAGGGGCCAGAACATATACTATGGAGTGCAGTTTTAGGTCTCAAGGAGATCATGTTGGCACAGATAAAGCTCATTAAAATGAGAAGGAGGGAGAAAAGTGGTGATGAGAAGTACCCATTTCAGAAAGCATTGAAAGTGAGCTCTAGTGCCTTGATTTTGTCTAATACAATGTCCTGAGTGTTGGTGTCACCAAGAGGCCCATGGAAGATGTGCAATAAGAAGTAGTAGATTCATAGTGTATGTGTTGCTGATTTAAGAATAAACTAGAAATGAGGTAAATACAGCTGAGTGTGATTAGTCTACAACAGCAATTGAAAATGTGTAAATTCAAAGATAGCATGCCAAATCAGTTTCTCCATAGGACATAACACAGAGACTAATGGGATTCATTCCAACTAAAGCCTTTTGAAACATGTCTTGAAGCCAAATCTTATGTCTAAACAAGTTTTACAGTTCTATCTTTCCCTGTGGAAATATTTCCACTAAATTAAAGCACAATCATGTTTGATGTTGTGTCAAGATTAAACCACAATTTTAGCCTCTTGCTGGACAGCTGATTTTATTTCTCACACACTTATTTGAATTGGCAAGTCCAACAAACAACTGAGTTGAAGAGACCTGACTGAAAAATTCATGAGGGAGCCTTCTGAAGTTTGTTCTTCACTTTTCAGTAACAAATCAAATTGTTTTCATGGAAAAATGAGGTTTATTTAGGGCATCAAAATACGTAATAGGAGGGGCTTGTATCTTGCCCCAGGGAAAATAGTCAGTTATATCAGATCACCTTATTTGTCCTTATTTCAACCTACTGTCCTGATAATAATCGTTCCTCTGTAAGTTAGAATTACTTTTTACTCTCACAAAGTATTTTTCACAACACTTTAATAGAGGCATTTTAAATCATGTATTCAGGTAGCCTACAGCTTAGGAATTCATAGCATCATTAATGTTTAAAAATCTAGCATGAGTCTCTTGATGATCCTAAATGATTTTTCTTTGGTTTTCATTCTCTTGCAAAAATAATAAAACCTGCTCAAAATAATAATTCCACCAAGTATGAAAATATTAATTAAATATATAGTGAGATAAGTTATATGAAAGCATATTATATATATATAAGTATGATATATTTAGTATATATACATGTATGCACATGCTATACATATATATGAAAGCTCCACTATGTGAAAAATCCATTTCTAGGTGTCTTAAATAAAATTAAAAGTCATGATAAAGGCTGCCTGTTTCTCAAAGAAGTTTAAAATTTATGTCAAATGTACATAAACACTTAAATTGATAATTATGTGCAAGGGCAGTATGAATGTTAACAGTAATACATTAATGGAAGAGTTCACATGTTTTTCTTTATCTACTGTCTTTGCTTATTTCTACTGCCATGAAAATATTGGTAACAAACACCCCTTCCTCAGAGAAATGCAATGGCCGTGAATATCTTGTAAGTCATTTCTCATTTTATTTAACAAGAACAAAAAAAGCAAAATAAAATAAAGGCATATTTTATTTTACATCCTAACTAATGTAAAACCTTCTCAATGACCCCATAATTTGGGTAAAAATAGGCAATCTGCTCCTTTACAGAAGTTTTAATTACTATGGCAAGTCCTAATCTTTATTTTTAAATCTCAAAACTCACAAAGGACTCTCTAAAAAGAGAGAGTCTTGCATCCTGTCAGATGACTTAGTGTGTAGGTTTCTATAAACTCCTACAAGAAGTCAGCATCAATGACAAGAGAAGAAACATTTCTTGATGAAGTATGTTGATTCTAAGAAAAGCCAATCATAAAGATGACTGGGGACACAGACTTAGAGGAAAACAGCCATCCATGAGGGAACAAGTCATTAAGACTGTTCTTATTACTTGGGAAGTTCAGGGATTGTGCATCCAAATTGGCCATCAGGTGGGTGAAGACTTGTTCACTAATTAGACCCTAATTTGTGGGGCATTGATCTGAGGAAGCATAAATGAATCATCAACAAATACTTTTGCCACACTTGTGTGCTTTATCCTCACAAAGAACAGGTAAATTTTCCCAAAGTAAAATATAGTATTATTAGAGAAGGGATGAAAAAGGAAATCAAATAGAATAATACTGCTCGATATATGTATAGCAACACAACATGTAGTTACTTTTGGATGCCTTTTTTTTTCTAAATGAAAAGTTACTCTGAGAACTATCAAACTTATAAAACCAAGGTCTCTAATATACATTTTTTCAGAGGAAAATCTAGTTTTCAATTTATTAAAGGGAAAAAAAAGTACTTGTAAGTGGAGAAGGGGATGTAATTGCTGTAAATAAATTGGGAGCTCATTGAGAGAAGGCATACTGAACTGACCCTGTCCTGAGTCAACTGGTTGTGGTAAAGGCCAAGGACAAGGAAGAAGAATGTGAGGGCAGGAAGCTGTGGCTGTGTCACCTGGTGTAACCTGATCTGTCTTAACAACAAGAGCAACAACAAAAACAGTGACCAGAAGTAACCACTGAAAGTACAAATTATGGAGGGAATTCAGGATGTACCTTAATCCAATATGACTAATATCTTTATAAACATGAAAGTTTGGAGATAGAGTTGCATAGAGGGAGAAAATCATGTGAAGATAAAGTCAGAGATCAAGATGATACTTTCACATGCCATAGAATTCCAAGTATTGCCAATCAATTACCAGAAGAGAGAAGAGGACAATGGATTAGAAACTTCCTCACAGTCCTCAGTAGGAACCATTCTTGCCAGAACCTTCACCTCAGACTCTAGCATCCAGGATTGTGAGAAAATAAATTTTGTGGTTTAATCCACCCAGGTTGTGGAAAACTAATAGAGAGCCCTAGACTTTTTGGATCTTTAAATTAAAAAGACTCGCTCCAGTTTCCCACTCATCAAACTCAACCACAGGGTAGGGTAGTTTTCCTAAAATACATTTTTATTTTTATATTTCTTTTAAACTGTATTGCAAATGAGAGCATTTGTTCAACAAAGATTGATGAGTGCTTTCTAGTGACAGATTCTGTTTCAGGCAATGTTACCAAATATGGTTGGAAATAAGACGGGCAAGTGTTCACACTTTGGAGCTTACAGAATATTTGGAACAAATGAACAAATATGATAAAATAAAGTAAACTAGAAATTAGAGAGCAACAACAGAATGGTAACTATTTCTGTAATTTGTACAGAGAAATTCTTTGTGAGAAGTAGTCATTTGAGAGAACTGAGTGAAACAGGAAGCGAGACAAGCTACTGTCTAGAAGAGCAGAAGGGATAAACACATAACCTCAAGTGTATCATTATCTTGTCTTGGGGAGTGAGTGTATGGTGAGGTGATAGAAAAGGGCTATTGAAAGTATAGGTTTATAAATACTTATCTGGATGAATTAGCACACCAAGAAGTTCTTTTATTCAATTATTGTCTGTAATAGATCAGAGTGCTTGTAATAGATTTAAAAATGATATTGGTATATCTCATAATTTGCCCAACTCATGTTTTCTAATGTGTAATGTAGTTATAGTATCTAAAACTTTAATCAGAATGAAAGTACAAGGAGACCTAAAAAAATAAATTGCCTGAATTAAAAGAAAAAAATTTATCATAGATAAATGATGTTATTCAGAGTATTGTCAATATTTTGTAAAGTATTAGATTTCATTAGAATTTAGACAAAATAGCAGACGTAAACTAGTGAATGCGTAACTGGAAGAAATATATAAAATCCAGAGATAAGAAAGATGGAGGAGCAGGATGCCCCACAATTATACATGGGCCAAAATACTTTTGTGAGAACTCAGTAATCTGTTTAAGAAGTTTTAGTACTCTAGTTGAGCACACAACTAAAATCAGCCACAACTGAGAACAAACATTGGTAGGAATAACAATTTCATTTTACCAGAGCCAGCTCCTCTCATAACTCTGCACAGTTTAACACCTAGAGACATTGCCTCACCCCACAACTTTTCCCTTGGGGGGAAAAAAGACAGTTGGTCATGGGTACAACATCTCAGCCTTTTAGTTCACTGTCAGAGGGGTCAGTTTATAGCTTGCCTCATATAGAGCATAGACAGAATTGGCATAGTTTGGATGCTTAGAAGTAGCTAAGAACAAAGAAAATTGAACTGGTGGTTTCCTGCATCCAGCAAAGTTCCTGAGACTGAGAGAAGACACAGAAGTTCAGGCTTCTCCCTCAGGAGAGAAAAAGCACAGTGGAACATATCTTTAATGCATCAAACCTCCAGTGTGGTAAGGGGCCAGATTTTACTTTGTCTCACTCAGAGGGCTGATGGAACGGGTGTAATTTGTGGGAACAGGTAAGAGCAATGAAAAAGGGGTGGGCACCTTGCTGCAGCCACTATGGCTCAGCAAGAGTGGGAAAAGAGAACTTGAGGCTTCTCCACAGAGAAGGCGGTGAAAGGAGAGGCATGTGCTTCCAACATTCCAGAACACAGTACAGAAGTCAGACTCCAGAGAAAGAAGGAGAGTACGGGCTCCTGACAAAAGGAAAACTAAACAATTCATCTAATTAGAAATCTGCATAAAAAATTCCAGAGCTAACACATATGTAGAAAAGGTTTGAGATGCTTCCAGAATCTCTATACAGCTAATAGATGAATTACTTTTCCTGTTAAAATCAGTTTGTAATGACTGAAAGAAGTGGTTGTTTATTCAAATTGACAGACATAAAAGCAAAATTATAAAAACATGGAGAATTGGAAAAACAGAACACAGTAAAAGGTACAAAATAAATCTCCCAAAACAGACTTAAAAAAATAGAGATCTATGAATCGTCTCATGATAAATTCAAAATAATCATCTTAAAGAGGCTCAGTGTGTCACAAGATAACACAGATAACTAAATAAAATCAGAAAAAATATAAATAAACAAATTCAGAATATTGAGAAAGAGATAGCAGCTGTGAAAATACTGAACAAATTGTGGAGCTAAAGAATAAAATAACGGAACCAAAAAACTCACTAGAAAGCTTTAACAGCAGACTTAATCCAACATAACAAAAGATTAGCAAAGTTGAAGGTAGGTCACTTGAAATTATTTATTAGGAGGAGAAAAATTTTAAAATAAAGTATTTAAAAGTGTCATGAAACCCTTCTGGACGTATAGGATACTATTAAGTCCAGTATAGGCATTATGAGAGTTACAGAGGAGAAGAGAGAAAGGGGTAGAAATTTTACATAAAGAAATAACTGCCCCAAAATTTACAAATCTGGAGATAGAAATGACAATACAGACTCATGAAGCCCAAAGAATCCCAGAAAGAATGAACACAAAGCAGTGTAGACTGAGAAACTTTATAGTCAAATTTTCAAAAGTCAAAAGCAGGCAGAAATAGAAAATTACAAGAGAAAAGTGATCCATCATATACAAGGGAATGATTATAAGACTGTTAGTGGATTTCACAGCAGAAGCTTTGGAAGCCAGAAAGGACTGAGATGATATATGCAAATAGCTTAAATTTAAAAAATGACAGAACAATTATATACTCTAAAAAAAGTCCTTAAAAATGAGAGATAAGTACTTTCCAAAATGAACAAAAACTAAGAAATGTATAACCTCTATCTCAAAAAATGCTAAAGAGAGCTCTTCAAGTGGAAACAAAAGAATTTAAAAATGCAAGATGAAAGTTAGTGTAATAACTCATGGTAAATGTAAATATATAGACAAATAGGGAATACTGCAATACTGTTATGTCTAGTTGTGAAACAGTTTTCATTCTAGTATAAAAGTTAAAACACAAAATGTTAAGGATAAATATAACTGTGAAACATATGCTAACGAATAAACAATATGGAAAGATGTAAAGTATGACATAAATAACATAAAATTAGTGTGAGGGACAAAAGTGTAATTATATGTGGTTGAAGTTGTTACCATCTTAAAATAGACTTACAACTAAAAGATGCTTTATATAATTGTAATGGTAACTGCAAAGAAAATATCTATAGAAGATACACAAAAGAGAAATAAATCAAAGCATATTGGAGCAAAAAATAAATTACAAACGAAGCACAAGAGAAAAATAGGACAAAGCACTGAAAAGACAAACAGAAAGCAATTAACGAAATGAGTTTTTACCTATCAATAAGTTCTTTAAACAGCCCTGTTTACAATGACTAAGATTTGAAAGCAAGCGAAGTATCCTATCCATCAACAGAGGGATGGATAAATAAAATGTGCTTCATGTACACAATGGAGTACTGTTCTGCCATAAAAAGATGAGATCCAGTCATTTTCAATGACAAGGGAACTGGACATCATTATGTTAAGTGAAATAAGCCAGGCACAGAAAAACAAACTTCACATGTTCTCTCTCATTTGTAGGATCTAAAAATCAAAACAATTAAACTCATGGACATAGAGAGTAGAAAGATGGTTACCAGAAGCTGGCAAGTATAGTGTGGGGCTGGAGGGGAGGTGGGGATAATTAATGTGTATAAAAGAATACTTGGAAAAAATGAATAAGACCTACTATATGACAGCACAGCAGTGTGACTATAGTTAAAGATAACTGTACATTTTAAAATAACTTAAAGAGTGTAATTAGATTGCAATTGAATGGATAAATGCTTGAGTGGATAGATAACCCATTCTTCATGATGTGCTTATTTCACATTGTGTGCCTGTATCAGAATATCTCATGCACCCCATGAATGTGTACACCTATTTGTACCATCAACATTTTTTAAAAATTTTTTAAAATAAAAATAAAAACAGATGCATTATTTTAAAAAGGCTAGCCATTCAGTCATCATTCGAGGGGACAAAATTAGGGCCTAGGTTAGAGTAGAGAGAGGACAGGAGGAAGGAATGGATAAAGTGATTTTTAGATAGAATTTAGTGTACTTGTTGACTGATGGAACATAAGCTATGAGGGAGGAATGACTGAAAGTGTTCCAACATAGGTGTCTGAATAGATGGGGATGTTGTAAATCAGAGCAGAGGCAGAGGGTATGAGCAGGTCTGCAATAAAGCACATAAGGGAAAATGAGTACTTGGTTGTATTTGTGTTGAATTGGAAGTGACTATGGGCCATATAGGTCATGAGATGGCCTAGTCTTAGTCAGACATATATGATAGTCAGGGCCCAGCAAAAGCAATTCTCAAGTAGACTATGGGCCAAGTGGTCTTGAAATATGGGCCTGAAACTCTTGCTGCCTTTTGAAACCCTGCTTTTTTTTTTTTTTTTTTTTTTTTTTTTTTTTGACAGAGTCTCGCTGTGTCACCCAGACTGGAATGCAGTGGCGCAATCTCGGCTCACTGCCACCTCTGCCTCCCGGGGTTCAAGCAATTCTCCTGCCTCAGTGCCTCAGTTCCCTGAGTAGCTGGGACTACAGGTGTGCACCACCATTCCCGGCTAATTTTTGTATTTTTAGTAGAGGTGGGGTTTCGCCATGTTGGCCAGGCTGGTCTTGAACCCCTGACCTCGTGATCTGCCCGCCTCAGCCTCCCAAAGTGCTGAGATTACAGGTGTGAGCCGCTGTGCCTGGCCAAAACCCTGCTTTTATGGGCAAACACATTGAGAGCTAAAACAGCTATACTAGAAATGGAATTTGGGGACATAATATATTTAAAATTTGGGATCAGCCTATATTTGGATTTTTAGTCGACTATCGAAATTGTATTGAGAGTGATATAAACATGCATTACTTTCAAAAATCATAGTTAATTACCATAATAATAATAAGAAAGCCATACTGGATAGATACAGCAAAAAAGGGGCTTTAGAATTTGCCTCTCTACCTCATTCCTCAATGTCTTCTCTCTCTCTGGATTTTTACCCAAATAAAGAGAATCTCATGCTTATTTCAATATTTTTCCTGTTTGATGCCCATATTCATGGAAGAACAGAAATGTTTTTATATGCCTTGTGTGCAGTGGGATTATCCTCTATGCCCTGAAAATATTTGAACAACGTATTGAGCCAGGAGATCTATACCACCCCTGCTGTATGTGCATGTTTGTGCGCACACACACACACACACACACACACACACGCATACTTGCTTCAGATTCATTAGTCTATCTTTGAATATTTCACTGTGCTAACCTCCCTCAAACTCTCAAGTCTTTGTCTATGCTTTTTCACTTTCTGGGATTTATTACCCTTTTCTGCCTTCATGCTGATTTTTCTGGCTAATCCTTTGTCTTCCTTCAAGAACCAGCTTGCTTGATGCTCCCCTTCCTCATAAGCATTGTCAGAGACCTCTGGCTAAATCAGGAGATCCTTTGTGTTAATGTCATTACACAGCACTGCAATGACAGATTTTATTCCACATGTTTTCTTCCCTATACTGAGCATGGTGAAACGCAGGGCTGCTCAGTGCCTGTCCTTAATACCTGTTAAATCTGTGGGTGATCTGGGTGATGCTGGAGAATGAGAAGTCACAGCTGAGGATTAAGGAAAACCTTCACAGTGATCTTGAGATGAAGGAATAGAAAGTCCAAAAGAAAAAATCAATAGAGAACTAGTGAGTTTGCTTAATATAATCTACTATGTTTATACACTTTTCAGGAAAAAAAAGTTTGATCACACAAGTAAGCATATGCTGATGAAATTGGCCCAGATCCAATTTGATTCCTCAGGAGTAGACTATTAAATTTGCTTATGAGAAGAGGAAAAAAACAGCCTTATCTGCTGGTTACATTTATTGATAGATATTTGCAGGGATATTCTGATGACTTATTATTCATCATTTGCTTCTTATGAGCAAGCAATTCTCATTCTGACCAGGCACTAACTGCCTGGTGGCTGGCAATTGAAGACAGATTCACATCTACAGGAACTGAGAAGTAAATGGGCTTTCTCTTTTTCCCCACAATGACCCATGGCCATTTGCCACTGTCAGGTGCTGCTGTACCTGTTTTGTGATGGCCAGTAAACAAAGCACTAAAGTCTTGAGTTTAAGATCTTCATTGCACTTACAAATGATTTATTATATTACAATCATCTGTGGCAAGTCAATGGCAAAATAACAGAACCTCACTGTGAAGGCCACGGGTGACTGCCAAGGAGAAAAACAAGGTTCGCTGGTTAAAGGAGATTATATTCAAAGAGGGGAAAATTGAAAATCATGGAGCATTTGCAAATGCAGCCTGCATGGTATTTCTTCCTCTAGCAGTACTTCTTGAGGATGTTTCTATCATACAGGAACCAATCTATCATGTCAACTTCAGCCCTTTATGACCTGGCTCATACACCTGTCATTCGGAGGCTCACTTTCTACTGTATGATATTATCTTGCAACTACCTCAGCATACTGTACTGCTCAGCATTTTGGAATGTCCTCCTTTTAAACAAATCGAAATGTGATTCTTGTTTTTTTCCCCCCAACATCAAGATTTATCCCTACATTTTTTAGTGTTATATAAAAACTACTTTAGAGTTAATGAACATTTCTCAAGAACATAAACCTGTAAATCTCCATGTTATTTTAACACCAAACTGACATTATATACAAAGAGAGAGACCTATTATATAAAAAGGAACTTAAATGAGTGTTACATAAAATATTATATAAAGTGGGAGAAAGTCTCCCCATGTACCAAGAGAGAGATGACTTTCTCCTTCCTGTGGAGAATAAGTTAACACAATTTACCTGATGGATGCCTAGATGTGAAATACTATAAGCAAAATACAACCATGTTTTGGAAAAAAAAAAAAAAAAGCAAAGAAAAGAGGAAGAGAAAACTGCAGGATCCATGCAGCAATTTTAAACCAAATTTACAGGTGAATCTTCTCTCATAAAAAAAAATCAATTCTAGACAGAAAACTACGTATTTACAGAAAGCAAGGCTGTTTTAAGCTTCCTCTTCCAAATAAATGCTATCTGGGTGAAAAATAATTTGGAGAAATGCCATATGATAAAATACATTAATCCATCCACACATTTTTATCTTGCTCAACTAACATAGGTGTGGCAGCAGGGTCTGGGAGAGACTCTCTTTCAAATTTATTGTGATCCAACAAAAAAATAATTTGACATTCAAGGCATAAGCCACAGCTCAGTGTATTGCACATTTACTGTAACTGAGGGATTCCAATGGAGACTGACAATCACAGGTTTTCACCTTTTTAGATACAAAGACAGGATGGACTCTGTGCCATGGAGTCAGAGTTTTTCTCTGGGACTTGACCTAGACTGAGCCTCTCTTTGATGGCAAAGCTGTGAGGAAAAGAGCTGCCAGGGCCAGGCTGAAGAACATGTGAAGAGGCTGGTTTATGGAAGGCAATGGAGGCCACCAAAGAGAAAGACAGTTTGGCAAACAGCATGCCACTGTTCCTGCTGTCTATCAAAGGACATGGTTATAATTGTAAGTTCAAGAAGAAAGAGTGAAAAATAGAGAAATAGTGATGAAATACTGTCGTTGGAATAGAGGATAAAAGGCTAAGTGTAAATATTATTGTTAGGGTTTACACTAGCATTTAATCTTTTTATTGTGGTAAAATATGCATAACATAAAATTTAAAATATTTTCCATTTTTAAGTATACAGGACTGTAGAATTAACTATATGTACATCATTGTGAAACAGATCTGTAGAACTTTTTCATCTTGTGAAACTGAAGCTTTATAGCCATTGAACAATAACTTCCTTTATCCCCGCTTCCTTAAGTCCCTGACAATAACTATTCTGCTCTATGTTTGTAAAAGTTTGCCCATTTTAGATACTTCATGTAAATGGAATTTTGCAGTAATTATTTGTGACTGACTTATTTCACTTAGCATAATGTCCTCAATGTTTATCCATGTGATACCTGTATGATAGGATGTCCTTCATCTTTAAGGCTGAATAATGCCCCATTATATTTTCTTTAACCATTTTTCTTTGGATTAGCATGTAAGTTGCTTTCACCTCTTGCCTATTGCAAATAATGTTGCAATGAACATGGGTGTGAAAATATCTCCTCTCAATCCTGTCTTCAATTATTTTGAATATATAACTACAGTAGGATTGCTGCATCTTAAGGTATTTATATTTTTAATGTTATTTGAGAAAAGTCCACAATATTTTCCATAGCAGCTACACCATTTTACATTCCTCACAACAGTATACGAAGGTTCTAATTTCTCCATATCTTTATCAATACTTGTTATTTTCTGTTTTTTTTTTTTTTTTTTGATAGTGGTCATTCTAACAGATATGAGTGGATATTTCATTGTAGTTCTTACTTGCATTTTCCTAATAATAAGTGGTGCTAAACATCTTTTAATGTGCTTCTTGGCAATTTGTATATCTTCTTTGGAGAAATGCCTATTCAAGTCTTTTGATCATTTTTAAATCAGTTTTTTTTTCCTTGTTGAGTTGTATCTTCTAGATATTAATCCTTTGTCAAATACATAGTTTGTAAATATTTTGTCCCATTTTGTAGGTTTCATTTTCACAGTGTTGACTGTTTCCTTTGCTATGCAAAATTGAAGTTTAATGTAGTCTCATTTGCCTCTTTTTTTTTTGCCTATGCTTTTGGTGTCATATCCAAGAAATCATTGCCAAATCCAACGTCGTGAAGCTTTTCCCCTAAGTTTTATTCTAAAAGGTATACAATTCGGCATGTGGATATTCTGTTTTCAGTCATCATTTATTGAAGAAACTATTGTTTTCCCCTTTGTAGACTTGACACCCTTCTGCTAAGATCATTTGACCATATATGCCAAGGTTGATTTCTAGGCTCTCTATTCTGTTTCATTCATCTATATGTAGGTCTTCATATGAGTACCATACTGTTTTGATTACTGTAGCTTTGCAAAATATTTTGAATCAGGAAGTGTGAGACCTCCAACTTTGTTTTTATTTTCAATATTGTTTTGGCTACTTAAGGCCCTTTGAGATATCATGAACGTTAGGATTTTTCTCTATTTTGCAAAAAAATGCCATTGAAATTTTGATAGAGTTTACACTGAACCTATAGAAGATTTTGGGCAATATGGTCATTTTAAGAATATAGTCTTCCAATCCATGAACATGAAAAATCTTCCAATTAATTTATGTATTATTTAATTCCTTTCTGCAATGTTTTGTTTGTTCCTTTTCATTCTTTTTTATCTATTCTTATCTGACTGTCTTATTTTAGAAAGCCAATCTTCAAGCTCTGAGATTCTTTCCTCAGCTAGGTCTATTCTGAAATTAATACTTATGATTGCAATATGAAATTCTCATAGTGTGTTTTCCAGCACTATTAGATCAGTAACATTCTTTTCTATGTGGGCTATTCTGTCTGTCAGCTCCTGCATCTTTTTATTGTGATTCTTAGCTTCTTTGGAATGGGTTTCAACACACTCTTGAATCTCAAAGATATTTGTTTTTATCCATATTCTGAATTCTATTTCTGTCATTTGAGCCATCTCAGCTCAGTTCAGAACCACTTCTGGAGAGCTGGTGTGGTCATTTGGAGGAAGGAAGGCACTGGCTTTTTGAGTGTCAGGGTTCTGGTGCTAGTTCTTTCTCATATTTGTGGGTTTTTATTCCTTCAATCTTTGAAGCTACTGACTTTTGGATGAGTTTTTTAAAAAATTATATTTGATAACCTTGAGGATGTGATTGTGGTAGAAGGTGAATTCAATTGACAGGTTTCATTTCTGGAATAATTTAGGGGGCCAACGCTCACCTTCCAACTCTTGGACTATGTGCTCTACCTCTGGGGGATTTGTGTTGGGCTCCAACTTTGTTCTTTGGCTCCTTGAGGTTAGAAATCCATTGTGCTGGGGAGCCCATGTACTCCCAGACTACTGATCACTACACTCCAAAGCATTTCATAGTGAGGCAGCAGTGGGATTTATCTTTGTTAACAGCTTCCAACAGTAGTGGTAGTGTGGAGGGGTGCACACTTGCCAGCTGTGGCAGGGTGCTAGTGGGTGCTGAGATGTCTGCCTCTGTGCAGGCATTCACCAGATTGGTTGAGGTAACATGGCTCAGGGGGACAGGAACACCGTGCTGGCAACTACGTGGGCAGTCACGCTGCTGGTGGTGTTGGCATGGGAGTGGGGAGTTGGCAGACATAGGCCTGTGTGCTTTCTCTGTGCACACAGAGCTATGCTTGCTTGGGAAAAGGGCTATCACAGGTGACATGTAATGGTTTGTTTTTACCCATTTCAATGTGGATTGGATGTTCTTTGATTTACCCTACACTGGTAAGCTGCAGTTTTTAATTGCTTTCTGCAGTTTTCATAAAGCTTCCCGGACTATATAGTTTTGCAGTCAGTGTTATTTTGGGAAATGAGATCTGAGACTTCATATTCCACCTATCTTTCTGGGGTCACTCCTAAATCTCCGCACACGTTTTATGAAAAGGATTAAGTCACTGAGATAGAGGAATACATTTTACATACTTAATAATCATTTTAGTAACTATTCTCTTTTGACTGCTTACCATGTGCCTGACACACGGTATATAATGATATTCTCACAGCCCTATCAATAAGAATTCAAAATGCCACTTCATGTCTCGAGTTTATTAAATAAGAGATATGAAAGAAAAAAATTAACGAAGTAGCCCAAGAGCACCCTTCCAGTAAAGGGTATGAATGGGATTTTCAACAAGACAATCTAAGTCCATGACCAATGGTTTTAATGAATTGTTTCAAAGTCTTTAGTATTTAAAACTTTAGGAACAGATAAAAGGCAAAATAAACAAAAGATCAAAACACAAGCAGACAGTGATTTAGTTTAGCGAATTAACATTAATTTTATTGCTTAACATCATAGGAAACAAAAAAGTCACAAGTAAGAAAGAATTAAATAAAATATGACAGTAGATACAAAAAATTCATAAGCTCCTAGACTTTGGGGAAGAATGTATTTTTAACTTAATATTTATTTAAATCTGACAGGTGTGCTGTTCAAAGAGAATTGGATTTACTCTGATTTCTAAATTGAATAATCATTTTGCCTTGTGTAGTAATTCTGGATATTTATTAGAAAAGCCTTGAATAAAGCACATCAACAAGCCCTAGATATGTTTAATCAATGGAAACCTGAATGAATGGTCCAGAGACAATCTTCCAGATCCAATCAGATATAGGGAGTTACGGCACATTGTTTCCCTCAAGGAAAATTTTATGTTGAATCCCACAAAACCCAGCAAAACCTTACAAATTGGTTTCCTCCATCCCCTTACCAACACCGAATTCAATATTACTTTGGTATACAATTAATTGGGGAGTTTTAGCTTTTCCAAGAGTCCAGACTCAACCTTGCTATGTTCTCTAAAGGAAAACTTTACGTTGACCCCCACAAAACCCAGCAAAACCTTATAAATTGGTTTCCTCCATCCTCTTACCAACATCTAATTCAAGATTAACTTGGTACACAATTGTCTGGGGAGTTTTAGCTTTTCCAAGACTCCAGACTCAACTTTGCTATGTTCTCGAATTATGCAATCATAGGAACAATTTCTAAGGCAGAGTATATCAGTGAATTATCTTCAACTAAGTGCTTTTTTTTATTATTTGTCTTGCTGTTGGTTTTGTTGTTTCTGTTGTTGCAGCTTCAGCACCTCCTACAACATGGGGGAGAAGGTTGAGGGGCATTGGACAGATATTTTTATTAGATATCTTTTGTTCTAAACAGCCCATCTAAAGTTACAGTATTTAGAAAATATTCACCTCATTTTTCATGTCTTAGCAATACCAACAAAAACCTAACAGATAATTCTGGATCAGAATTTTTAAAAATCAGTGTGATGTTTCTTGTTTATAATTTAAGACTCTCTTAACTATCACTCACCAAGGACGTAACTGATTGGCAAGTTAGTGGTCTCCAAATGACCTCCCCTGACTATAGCCGATTCACTTCCAATAACTTAAATTAAATAGCATCAAGTAAAAGTCATTGCTAAAGGTAAAAATATGAATAAATTAAAATAGGTTCCCTAAAGCACAGTTTATATTAAAACAGGTATATATGAGAAAGTAAATTTAAATTAAAAGTATAAATGTAAAAGAAAAAATCAACAGCAGAGCAAAATTTGAATAGGACTTTAGATGAGATTATTCACTATTGATGGGCAGAATCAGGGCTCATTAATTTTATGGAAAAGTAAGAATATAGATGAGGGAAAATAAAGTTGGTCAATTGCTCTTAGTGCTTCTTATTTCTCAGCAAATATCACCATTTCACTGAACTTAAAAAAATGAATAAGTATTTTGCACTGCTTCTTGGAAAACTTCCTCTGTGCATTGAATGCCTTTTAGTTTAACCAAAAATGTTTGTGAAATGCTTTAAGAGTATATATTGTTCGTTTTTTGTTTTTTTTTTTTTTTTAGACAGGATCTTGCTCTGTCACCCAGGCTGGAGTGCAGTAGCGCAATCTCAGCTCACTGCAAGCTTCGCCTCCTGGATTCACGCCATTCTCCTGCCTCAGCCTCCCAAGTAGCTGGGACTAGAGGCACTCGCCATCACGCCCAGCTAATTTTTTTTTTTTTTTTTTTTTAGTAAAGACGGGGTTTCACTGTGTTAGCCAGGATGGTCTCCATCTCCTGACCTCGTGATCTGCCCACCTCGGCCTCCCAAAGTGCTGGGATTACAGGCGTGAGCCACCGCGCCCAGCCATACTGTTAGTTTTAATATTAGTGGATAGGACAGTGGCTAAGAAACTTCCCTTCAGGATGCAGAGAGGCTGTGCCCTCAAGGTATTCAAGTCTCATGCCTCCCAAAATATTCACCTGACAATACAAAAAGAAAAATTATATTTGTGGATACATTCACATTATGCCAAAAATTACAGATTGGTTTAGCCAGAAAAATGACTTGCACATATATGGAATTGTATACTCAAACAAATAGGAACTGACAGATTTTTCATATTTTCATTTTAATTTTGGTGTTGTAAAGATATAGCTGAAAGTGTGATAAAGTCCAAGATAGTAATTAATTCAGAGTTGTCAATTTTAGAAAATACTCGGTGTGTTGATATTCCAGGTGAGTTGTCCCTTTTGACCGAAACTTATTAACAAGTTCTGTTTCCTATCATTTATGTTATTTTAATTGTCATCACAGCCAAACATTTCCTATGCATGAGATACAGCAGAGTGTGAAGTGCCACTAATTTCTTTAGATGTAATAATTTTAGAGCAATGCATAAAGAGGAATGAGTTTCATTCATTTCATGGTGATAGTTTTTCTTTTATTGATTGTACATAAATCTAGAAATAGTATGTATGATGTGGTAACAAGAGAAATGGCCTGGGTGACAAAAGGAATGGCCCTCGTACCAATTATCCCCATAGCCTTAATAGACAAGCTTTGAAAAGTCACCTAGGCTCTCAGCCTTAGTCCCCTCAATTTTAGCAGAAGGAAGAGAGGGAGGGAAAGAGAGAGAGGAAAGAAGTAAGAATGAAAGAAGGTAAGAAGGAAGGAAGGCAAGAAGGCAGGAAGGCAAGAAGGCAGGAAGGAAGGAAGGAAAAGAGGGAGGGAGGGATTGCAGGAGGGAGGGAAGAAGAAGGGATTGCAAGGGAAGAGACGAAAATGAAGGAGAGAGGAAGGAAGAAAACAATAAATAAGGGAAGTAAAGGACACAAATTGGAAAATATATGTATTATTACATTATGTCCAAATAATTTATTTCTTTTCTTCTGCTTCATTTTACCCTTCCACTTGAACTGAGATATTTTCAATATGTTCATTCATTCAAGAACACATATTAAACACCTGCCTAAATATTATGCTTCAGGCTGGAAATACCACAATAAATATCACATCATACCTGCACTGAATGTTTTCAGAGTGTAGTTAGGGTAACATGTAAAATATACAATGTCAATGCCTGCGTGTCAGTGAGTAAAGCCAATCAGAAAGTGGAAGATATTTTCTTCCATAAGAAAGAATTTTTCAAAAATTTTTTTGTTTCTTTCCAGTGCTCTTCGGCTATTACTTCCTTTATGTTTTCTAACTTCTCCACTATTTTTAGGTCTCTCTGGATGTGGAGCAGATAGCAACAGAAATCAGGAGGTAGGCTGTTTTTGACTAAAATGAGATTTTGTTAGTGTCTTGCCAGGATCACCTTTAATTTTGGAATTTCATTTAGCTCTTCCTCTTCTTTAGTCCCCTTAATATTTATTTTCTTTTCTTTTTTTTCTTTTTTTTGAGATGGAGTCTCACTCTGTTGCCCAGGCTGGAGTGCAGTGGCACGATCTTGGCTCACTGCAAGCTCTGCCTCCCGGGTTCACGCCATTCTCCTGCCTCAGCCTCCCGAGTAGCTGGAACTAAAGGCGCCCGCCACCACGCCCGGCTAATTTTTTGTATTTTTTTTTTTAGTAGAGATGGGGTTTCACCATGTTAACCAGGATGGTCTCAATCTCCTGACCTCGTGATCCGTCCGCCAACAGAGGCATTTTTTTCTAATGGTTCTCACCTGCTTTTTCTGGCGATACAAGCAATGGAGTTCATCACACAGGATTTTGGACTCTTGTCTGTATATTTCTGGGGATTCACACAAAAAGCCAAGAAGTAATGGTTTCTGCCAATACCTAGGTACACTGCCTTTGGACCTGGTTTCATACATCTGTCCCTTATCTGTAAAATAATTAAACTATAAACAAATCCTGTTAGACAGACCGTTTAAGCTCAAACTTTCTACCACCTGTGTTTTTGAGAATTAGAGGCAGATGGTGCTTGGCAGGTATTTATCAATCACTACACTGATTTCAATTTCTCCACTGAGCAAACATCACAGCTCATTTAGTAGGTTTCGAAGATGTTTTCACTATCGGACTCAGAAATGCTTTGGGAAATACTGTTTTTACAGAGCATCCTGTCAAATCCTCCAACAAACAAATATGCTCACTTCCTAACTGCCAGGCTATGTTCGAAAGACAGGACCAGAAGGCAGACTTTTGCAGGAAGAAAGGTTCAACTACTAGAGGCAAATATTTAGATTAACAAACCCTATGGCCCAGTCAAACTTGGTTCATGTATTAAATTCTTTTTTGGTAAATAAGCAAGTGCAGCCAAAAGGTTTGAGATGGATAAGAGTTGATAGTGTCCCAAAGACTCACTTTCAAGATACAATAAAAGCAGGTTTCAGATCAAATTCCAGTATATGCTCATTTATTAATTATCCATTTTCAAATGTCCATAAAGTAGTTCCAGCAACTTAGGCATGGCACCTGATAATTATATTTATAAAAAATATCCTGGATGATCCTGAAGTACACAAAAGTGTTAAAACCACACCATCAAGCTGTACAGACATCAAAATTAATGCCTCCCTTAGCAACCTTCTATTTCGTAGTTGGGAAACTGGGAAAGAATAATGAAAAGAAGTCCAGGGATGGTAATATTTGAGACAGATTGTGCATTATCCATGCTCTTGAGCTTTATATTTTAAAATATAGAAATTATGTGTGAACATTATTCTTAAATACAGAGAGATAAAACCTACCCCAGACCTGCTGAATCTGCAAACTTACTGTTGGAGAGTCATATGTATTTTGCAGAAACTTGTGGCTGATTCTAAAGCACAGCAGCGTTTATGAATTATTCATATTGAGCTAGCTAGCTGGAAGCCAGTTTTCATTTCTCTCATCCAAGTTCTAGAGCTTCCAGCAACAGAAAAACACTCACTTTTCTGCACCCGCAGTTGCTATTAATTAGCACTATGATCTCAGGCAAGTCACTTAACACATAAGATCTCTAATTTTCTCACAGAAAAAAATCATATTAAACATAAGCTAATACAGATATCTTGATAAAATGTTATCCCAAGTCCATCCATTCAAAAACAAGTCATTGTTACAAGGGTGGTAGTAAGCAGTATTTTGATAATAACCAAAGCATTTCTTTCTCTTGTAATTTCCGACAATATTGGGCACCGTACTCATTGGCTCAGTGGTGTTCCTTGAATCGGGGGGGGATAGCTCAGCTGAGAATAAAGAAGTCAAGAGAGTTTACGAGCAGAGTTTTACAAAAACTCACAGAACACACAGGAATTGTGAAAGTCTAGCTTTCCAATAAAGTTGCCTTGAAGCAAGCAGACCTGGAATGTATACCATATTCAGTTAACTTAAAAAATGGTATAATGATGTAAGAACAGTTTCTTGTCCCTGGCCAAAAAAAGAACCAACATATTAGAGAAGCCAAAATAATTGGAAGATATGATCAAGGGAGTTAAATTGTGGATTAAATTTTCTAGGGCGATTTTTATGTGATAGAAATTAGACAGGCTTAGTGGAACCCAAACATAAAAAACGGGTTAATAAAAGCCTCCTAGAGAGGTCACAAGGCCACTTTAGCACCTTAATTTTAGAGTAGCAAGTTGTGAGTCAAGATCCCTCAATGTGTATCACTGCTAAATTGTGAAAGTAGCCTACACCCTTCAAAAGGGCACAAAATGGCTGAGTGAACTGGAGACTTGAAGAGTCCTCAAAATGACAGAAAAATGAAGACACATATTGATATGCAATAAACTAGGCACCACAGAGCAGAGGGACATGGACATTTGAACAATAGAGGCAGTGGATAGATATTAACCAGTAAGATCAATTAAGTTTATACACCTCAGCCACAGTCAACATGGGTTCTTGTTGATTCAAATATTGTTATACACAAATAAAATCTCTCACACTCTCTTTTCCAAATGTCAGGTTATTTATAAATCATTGCTACAACATAGATCACCTCCAGGGCAAATAGAAGGAAAGAGAAGACAGAAAATTCCTGAATTAGGAGAATGTTACCCTAAAAAGATAGAGCTTCAGAACAGAATTTCCTGAATTTACCTCAATTTAAAACATTGTCCAGACTATAGTAGACAAAAATTGTGACTACCTTACACCAAAGAGCTCATGGTTGGATAGATAACAGACTATATCACCAGCACCCCTAAATCTGACTTAGGCCAATTTGGTCTTCCGCAATCCTTAGTTTATTTTTGATAGACCATGCTGTCCTAAAGTTGGGGATGAATAAAGGTATTCTCATAAACTTTTCTGTCAGGTTAAATCAAGTCTTAGAATTAATACTGCCACATATGCAGACATAGATCACTCAAACACTAATCATCAAACAGACACAAAATAGTTCATGAAACTTGTTCTGTGGACTCCATGCAGTTCAGCTTTCTGTCTGTTTAGGTACTTTAACTAATTCTTTGCATAAGAGGGCCATCCTATGCTAATAAAAACCATTGCAAAGGCTGGAATCTCCAGCATTTATAATAGTTAGCATTATATATCCTCTCAAACCAGTGATTTCCAACCTTGATTGCATATTGAAATCACCTAGGAAGTTTTAAAAACCACTAATTCCTGGACTCCTCCCCTAAGGATTCTGCTTTAATTGTTACGAGTTGTGACTTGGACATTTGCAGCTTTTAAAAGCAAGTACTTCTAATGTGCACTCAGGTTTAAGAACCATAATCCTAAACAAGTAGTGGGCACATGGCTGCGTGGAAGCTTTTCAGTTTAGTAAAGCCTTGGGTTTCATCCAAAAGTGTAAATTCTACCAACCTCATTAGATTTTTTTTTTTTTTTTTTTTTGAGACGGAGTCTCACTCTGTCGCCCAGGCTGGAGTGCAGTGGCCAGATCTCAGCTCACTGCAAGCTCCGCCTCCCGGGTTCACGCCATTCTCCTGCCTCAGCCTCCCGAGTAGCTGGGAGTACAGGCGCCCGCCACCTCGCCCGGCTAGTTTTTTTTTTTTGTATTTTTTAGTAGAGACGGGGTTTCACCGTGTTAGCCAGGATGGTCTCGATCTCCTGACCTCGTGATCCGCCCGTCTCGGCCTCCCAAAGTGCTGGGATTACAGGCTTGAGCCACCACGCCCGGCCTAGATTCTTCAAATCTCTGTGTATTGGGTGAACAATATCTCCTATAGTTTGAGCCAGTCCATAAACCTTAACTACTTTTCATTTTGCCTATAAGAGTTCATTAACAAAAAATTATTATTCTATTTATTGTGACTATTTAACCAATAAAATTTAATTTTCTGGTATTTAATATGTTAATTGGCAAAGTCTGGTTTGTTGACTGAGATACAAGGAACAGAAGCTCTTTCAGGAATTGCCTCTTGAGTTTGGACTTCCTCTTTAAGCACCAGCTAACTTTGTCTAGACTGTGTCCTTTAGTGTAATATTTGATTCCTAGTTAGTGCTTGAATTAAATATTTAATTGTGTGTGTGTGTGTGTTATTTGAAGTATTTGATAAACATTATAACACTTCTACCTGCTGTAATCCTGGTTGGGTAGATTCTGTAACCTAACTTAAAGATGCCATTTTCAATGCCTTCCGTTGTCCTTCTATCGGGAGTTGATCTGTGTTTCCCACAGTAGACTCTACATCTTTTCAGCACTGGGATCATTTTTCTCTTACTTCAGCAAAGAAATCTTAATCATAAGAATGGTAATACTCAGTCTTAAATGACTTTGAGAAAACAACATAGAGTGTTGTCCTTGCATAGAAAGTGAAAGTAAAATGGTCTAATTCCAAAACACAAATCTCTGGCCATAGTTTCCTGCCTATAGGAGAATTACAGTTCAGTCTCTTGGCATTAACTGTCTGGCTCCAAATAAAAAATTAGGAAGGACAACCCCTACACTGTCCCAGTAACACGGTGACTAGTCCTGAAGACCCTTTGACTTCAGTGACCTCCTAATCCTGCCTCACTTTCCATATCACTGGCCAAGATTTCTTAATGCTTATAGATTATTACAGAATGTGTTTCTGTTTTAATTTACACACACACACACACACACACAATAGTGGTCCAGTCTGAGGTTTTAGTGCACACATCACCTGAGCAGTGTTCATTGTACCCAATATGAAGTTTTTCATTCCCTACCTCCCTCCTGCCCACTTCTTTCTGAGTCTCCAAAGTCCATTACACCACTCTACATGCCTTCATATAGCTGTAGCTTAGCCCCTACTTATAATTGAGGACATACAGTATTAGGTGTTTTATTCCTGAGTTACTTCACTTAGAATAATGACCTCTAGCTCCATCCAATTTGCTGCAAAAGACATTACTTCATTCTTTTTCATGGCTGAGTTGTATTCATATATATATACACACACACCCATATATATATATATATATCACATTTTCTTTATTATTGGCTGATGGGCACTTACACTGGCTCCATATCTTTGCAATTGTGAATTGTTATGTGATAATCATATGCATACAGGTATCTTTTCATATAATGACTTCTTTTCTTTTGGGTAGATACCCAGAAGTGGGATTACTGGATCTAATAGTAGATCTACTTTTAGTCCTTTAAGAAATCTCCATACTGTTTTCCATAGAGGTTGCACTAATTTACATTCCACCAGCAGTGTAAAAGTATTTCCTTTTCACCACATCCATGCAAACATCTGTTGTTTTTTAACTTTTTAATAATGGCCATTCTGGCTAGGATAATGTCATATTTTATTGTGGTTTTACTTTACAATTCTCTGGTGATTAGTGATGTTGAGCATTTTTATATGTTTGTTGGACATTTGTGTTTGTATATCTTCTTTTGAGAAAATGTTTATGTCATTTGCCTAATTTTTGACGGATTTTTTGTTTTTTTCATTCTAATTTTGTTGAGTTCCTTGTAGATTCTAGATATTAGTCCTTTGTTGGAGACATACTTTGCAAATATTTACTCCCATTTTGTGGGTTGTCTGTGTTTGCTCTGTTGATTATTTCTTTTGCTGTGTGGAAGCTTTTCAGTTTAATTATTTTAATTTTGTGACTTTTGTTTTTGGAGTCTAAGTCATAAATTCTATACCTAAAGCCACAGGGCTTTTCCTAGGGTTTCTTCTAGAATTTGTATGGTTTTAGGTTTTAGGTTTAAGTGTTTGATCTATCTTGAGTTGATTTTTGCATATGGTGTGAGATACAGATCCAATTTCACTCTTCAACCTGTGACTATCCAGTTTTACAAACACCATTTATTGAATATCGTGTCCTCTCCACAGTTTATGATTTTGTATGATTTCTCAAAGATCAGTTGATTATAAATATTTAATTTAGTTTTGGGGCTGTCTATTCTGTTCTATGGGTCTACTTTTATACCATTTCCATGGTGTTTTGGTAACTATTGTGTGGTAGTATAATTTGAAGTATGGTGGTGTGATGCCTCCAGATTTGTCCTATTTGCTTAGAATTGCTTTGGTGATTGGGACATCTTTTTGGTTCTATATGAATTTTAAGATTGTTTCTTCTAATTCTGTGAAAAATGTTAGTGGTATTTTGATAAGAATTGAATTAAATCTGTAGATTGCTTTGGAAAGTATGATCATTTTCAAGATATTGATTCTTCCAATCCATGAGCATGGGATGAATTCCCATTTGTTTGTGTCATCTGTAGTTTTTTTAAACAGTTTCGTAGTTCTCCTTGTAGAGATTTTTCAGCTACTTGATTAAACATATTCCTAGGTATTTTTTTGCAGCTGTTGTAAAAGGGATTGAGTCCTTGATTTTATTCTCAGCTTGATCGTTGTTGATGTATAACAGTGCTACTAATTTGTGTACTTTTTTTTTTTTGAGACGGAGTCTCGCTCTGTCTCCCAGACTGGAGTGCAGTGGTGCAATCTCCTCTGCTCACTGCAAGCTCCGTCACCTCCCAGGTTCACGCCATTCTCCTGCCTTTGCCTCCCGAGAAGCTGGGACTACAGGCACCCGCCACCACGCCTGGCTAAATTTTGTATTTTTAGTAGAGACGGGGTTTCACCGTGTTCACCAGGATGGTCTCGATCTCCTGACCTTGTGATCTGCCCGCCTCGGCCTCCCAAAGTGCTGGGATTGTACATATATTTTTTAACCTGAGACTTTACTGAATTCATTTATCAAATCTCAGAGTCTTTTAGAGGAGTCTTTAGGGTTTTTAAGGTGGACAATCATATCTTCAGTGAACAGAGATAGTTTGACTTCCTCTTCCAATTTGAATTTCCTTTATTTTTTTCTTACCTAATTGCTCTGATTAGGACTCTGGTTACAATGTTGAATAGAGGTGGTGAAAGTGGGCATTCTTGTCTTGTTCCAGTTCTCAGGGGGATGCTTTTAACTTCTCCTTATTCAGTGTAATGTTGGCTGTGAATTTACCATATATGTTTTTTATAATTTTGAGGCATGTTCCTTATATCCCTAGTTTGTTTAGAATTGTTATCATAAAGGGACGCTGAATTTTAACAGGTCCTTTTTCTGCATCTGTTGAGCTGATCATATGGTTTTAGTATTTAATTCTGCTTCTGTGACGTTTCACATTTACTGACTGGTATACATTAAACCATCCCTCCGTCCCTGGGATAAAATCCATTTGATAATGGTAAATTACTCTTTTCATGTGCTGTTTGATTCAGTTTGTTAGTACTTTGTTGAGGAATTTTGCATCTATGTTCATCAGGGATATTGGTCTGCAATATTCTTTTTTTATTATGTCCTTTTCAGATTTGGCATCAGGGTGATAGTGGCTTCACAGAATGAGTTAGGAGGAAGGATTGCCTGTTTGTCAATCTTTTGAAAAACTTTCAGTAGGAATGGTACAAATTCTTCACTGACTATCAGGTAGAATTCAGCTGTGACTCCATCTGGCCCTGGGCTTTTTGTGTTGGTATTTTCTTTTTTATTACTGATTCAATAACACTGCTTGTTACTAATAACAAGCAGTGTTACTTCTATTCCTCTCTGATTCAAGCTAGGAGGCTTGCATGCTTCCAGAAGTTTATCCATTTCCTCTAGATTTTATAGTTTGTGTGCATAGATATGTTCATAGTCGTCTCAAATAATTTGAAGTCTGGTAGTGTGATGCCTCCAGATTTGTCCTATTTGCTTAGAATTGCTTTGGTAATTGGGACATCTTTTGGGTTCCATACGAATTTTAAGATTGTTTCTTCTAATTCTGTGAAAAATGTTGTATTTCAGTGGTGTCAGTTGTAATGTCTCCAGTTTCATTTCTAATTGAACTTATTTGAATCCTCTACTTTTCTGTGTATATGGTAGTGTGTGTATTCATATGTATGTGCTAGTATATAAACATATGCTAGTGTGTATATATATAAATGCTAGTATATCTATGCACTAGGATATATAGGTATATGTGTATAGATACATATGTTAGTGTGTCTATTTATTTATTTTCCTGATGAAATCTTTATTAGCTGACTTTATCTCTTATAATGCTTCCTTGTCTTAACACATTTACAGTGAAGCAATGTCGTTGTCTGGGGTAAATACCTGAGGTTTGTTGTCTCATGCCAGGGAAATCGAGGACACGGACACACAAGAAGTGAGTTTAAGAGCAGAGGTTTGAAAGGCAAAAGAAAGAGAATAGCTCTGTCTTCTGCAGAGAGAGGCTTCTGGGTGGGTCTTCCGGTTTTGTGGTGAAGTGCATGGGGTTTTATAGAGGAGCTTGAGGCGGTGGTGTATGATTTACAGAGGGCCTCAGAGACTGGTTGGACCAGATGTGCTGTTTGCATAGCATGCAAAGAAGCTGGCCATCTCACCCTAATCTTTTATTATGCAGATAGGGTCTCTATCTGGCCCGCGCTATGTTGCCTGCCTTTTTACTGCACACGTGGTGACAAACAAAAGGGAACAGAGAACCTCCATGTTGAACATGCCTGGTCCCCAGGTAGCCTTTTCCTATTGTCACAGCTGCTGGCATTTACCTACACAAGATTCCAGCTTGCGTATTTATGTCTGCAGCTTGATTTTACAGGCTTCTCTTTGTCAGAAAAGAAATGATTTGGGGGTTGTTTTTTGCTAAAAGGGACACCTTACTGAGGACTCTCTTTTTTTTTTTTTTTTGAGACGGAGTCTCGCTCTGTCGCCCGGGCTGGAGTGCAGTGGCCGGATCTCAGCTCACTGCAAGCTCCGCCTCCCGGGTTTACGCCATTCTCCTGCCTCAGCCTCCCGAGTAGCTGGGACTATAGGCGCCCGCCACCTCGCCCGGCTAGTTTTTTGTATTTTTTTTAGTAGAGACGGGGTTTCACAGTGTTAGCCAGGATGGTCTCGATCTCCTGACCTCGTGATCCGCCCGTCTCGGCCTCCCAAAGTGCTGGGATTACAGGCTTGAGCCACCGCGCCCGGCCACTGAGGACTCTCTTAACCTCAATATCTGCCTAAATAATTTCTCTCTAGCTCTTGTATCAACCCTAAGGCGTATTCATGGGCATGTGTTCTTGATGTTTTTCCTTTCCCCTTCCTTTCCCCTTTTCTCTCACTCTGTTCAACACCCATCATGGCTTTCTTCTTGATTCCCTGAGGAAGAGATAAGTTCTTATTTTCCTGAACACTAAGGATTTATCTCTTTTAGGTCCCAGATTCTCCTTTCTGGGCAAGCTCTAACTTTTGACTTTTGTACCCCTCTTTCTCTCTTTCCCTCATTTTTGCTCAAGCCAGGTAATCTAATCACCCAAAGTGAAGAAAACTCAAAGTCTTTTGGGGATGAGAGAGAAGATAAGGTTAATTGTTCTTTACTCTGCTAAGCTCCCTGGATTTTCACTTTAGGGTAAAACTTTGACTTGGAATCTTCCTATAGTTTTGTTTGCTCTTCGACACTTTTAACATGGTTTTAATTTCTTATATTCAAAGTTTTGAGGTGTGTGTGTGTGTGTGTGTCAGAGAGAGAGAGAGAGAGAATTTATCTAAATAGCTTACTATTTCCGAAAAGCAAAATTTGACAGAAATAGTACTTTAGCATGGAACTGTTGAGGCTCAGAAAATGATACTCAAAAGTATGATGCTTTGGCATGCTGAATAGTTTAAATTAAAGGAGATTGGAAGGCATCACAATAAACATCTCTCTGACTTTCTCCTGCTACTCTATCTCTTGCCCCTCTTTCTTCACCAAAGTGAGTCATAGAAACAAGAATTTCTTTTCAGCAAACAGCAAACAGCCTGTACAGTCCACAGAACAATGAGCTGATTAAATACATTTTCTTTATAATTTAACCAGCTTTAGATGTTTCTTTATAGCACTGTGAGAATGGGTTAATACAGAAAATTGGTGCCAGGGAAGTGGGGCATTGGTATAAAGATACCTGAAAATGTGGAAGCAGCTTTGGAACTGGGTAATGGGCAGAGGTTGGAACAGTTTGGAGGGCTCAGAAGGAGACAGGAAGATGAAAGAAAGTTTGGAACTTCCTAGAGATTTGTTGAATGGTTGTAACCAAAATGCTGATAGTAATATGGACAATGAAATACAGGATGAGGTGGTCTCAGATGGAAATGAGGAACCTATTGGGAACTAGAATAAAGGTGACTCCTGCTATGCTTTAGCAAAGAGACTGGAGGCATTGGGTCCCTGCTCTAGAGATTTGTGGAACTTTAAACCTGAGAGAGATGATTTAGGGTATCTGTTGGAAGAAATTTCTAAGCAGCAAAGCATTCAAGCCATGGCCCGACTGTTTCTAACTGTGTATACTCATATGCACACTGAAAGAGATAACTTGAAACTGGAACATATATTTAAAAGGGAAGTTGAGCACAAAATTCTGGAAAATTTGTAGCCCAGCCATGTGGTAGAAAAGAAAAGTCCATTTTCTAGGAAGGAATTCAAGCTGGCTGCAGAAATTTCATAAGTAAAAAGGAGCTGAATGTTAATAGCCAAGACAATGGGGAAAATGACTTGAAGACATTTCAGGGACCTTCACAGCAGCCCCTCCTGTCACAGGCCCAGAGGCTTAGGAGGGAAGAATAATTTTGCAGGTCAGGCCTAGGGCCCTGCTGCCCTGTACAACCTCCAGACACTGCTCTCTGTGTCCCAGCTGCTCAAGCTCCAAACATGACTAAAAGGGCCCCAGATATGTCTCAGGCTGCTGCTTTAGAGGGTGTAAGCCACAAGCTTTGGTGGCCTCCACATGGTGGTAAGCCTGCATGTGCACAGAGGGAAGTAATTAAGGCTTGGGAGCCTCTGCCTAGATTTCAGAGGATGTATGGAAATGCCCGAATGTCTAGGCAGAAGTGTGCTGCAGGTGCAGAGCCCTCATGGAGAACCTATACTAGGGCAGTCTGTAGGGGAAATGTGGAATTGGAGCCCCCATGGAGAGTTCTCACTGGGGCATTGCCGAGTGGAGCTCCAAGAAGAGGGTCATCATCTTCCAGACCCCAGAATGGTAGATCCAGCTTGCACTGTGAACTTAGAAAAACCACAGGCACTCAACACCTGGCTGTGAAAGCAGCCACGGAGGCTGCACCCTGCAGAACCATAGGGATGGGGATGTACAAGGCCTTGGGAGCCCACCCCTTCCATCAGTGCAGCCTAGATGTGAGACATGGAGTCAAAGGAGATTATTTTGGAGCCTTAAGATTTAATGACTTCCATGCTGGGTTTTTGATTTGTATGGGGCCTGTAGCCCCTTTGTTTTACCTTTTTGTTCCCAAGACTAACCAATTACTCAACGGATGGCTTTGTCTTGATGCCATTAGCCAGGATGATCCTTATGCTCAAAGGGAAAAGCAACGCCAGGTTCATGATTCAAACTGCAAGGTTTTACATGAACTTTTGTTCAGTGTGAGATATAATCGGGGCACCACAAAACAAAAGTTGGTGTTTGGTTGTCACTTCTTTGATGAGCAAGTCTCCAGAGAACCTTGGAGAAGAACTTGTTAAGAGACTAGGACAAACCAACACACACTAGGACTTGGAGAGAGTTCTCAGCAGGTATTAGTCACCAGTCATAATCTTGAGTTTCTGGTCAGGATGCCAGTATCTAGTAAGGGAAATAGAAAGAGGAAACGTATCTCCAAATTGAAGAGGGGATCTTCGAATTTGTAGGTAATTGTTATAGGACGGTGGGGACAAAGTTTAAGACAAAAACCCATGTCCCAGCAGGACAACTGACTCAATTCTGAACCCTGGTGTATTAAATTTTATTTTCCCCCAGAAGAAGGCAAAATGATTCTACTTTTGTTTTTCTGTCAGCCCTAGCGTACATGTCAAATGGTGGAAGTGAGAATAGGTAACCAAAATAACAAAAATACCAACCTTACTAGCCACAGTCAACATTGGTTTGTACTCATCATTGTAGAAGAAGTAATCTCTGTGTTTTGTTTGCAAATAAATATATTAGCATCATAAATTAAGTTTTTTGCAAACAGCCTTAAAAGGAGAAATTTAAAATTAAAGCACTTTCTTATGAACAAATAAATTCATGTCACATATATAGTAGATGCATTAGTAGATATTTAGCAAGGGCAGACATAGATATTAAGCTAAACATCAAAGGGCTATTTTGTACTTTATGATTTGGTAAGGAAATCCAATTTACTGTAAAAATACTGCAACAGGCAACATTTTCTATGAAAAAGCATGTGCAAATTCCTTGTTGTAATTATAGTCTTTAGGTTAAGGATTATAGTCTCAGGAAATAAAAATAATACTCTGCAAATAAAAACAGTATTACAGGAGAGTCTCTTCCATTTGCAACACATTTGCCTCCAAATCAATTTTATAATGGCAGAATAAAGAATATGTATAGATTTGTTAAATCAGTACATGGCTAATCCTTTTTGTATCTTGTGCCTTTATGGTAACTGATTTGTAAATATTTCTCAACTTTCTCTATTTACTTTCAATAAAGATTATGAAGAGCCGTGTATCCTGCCTTCACAAAAGCATCTAGCAAACACATTGTGTCTATCAAACACAATGATTTCCCCTAAAATTGTTTCTCTCAATAATATTGAAATATGTGCCTTATCATTTTATTTTAACCAAAGTGGATCACAATACAGTTACTCTTTGACTTATAGTGGGGTTATGTCCCCGCTACTTTAACCCTCCAATTTACATTGGAGACAAGGTCTCTGGATGTCTAGGCAGAAGTGTGCTGCAGGTGCAGAGCCCTCATGGAGAACCTATACCAGGACAGTCTGGAGACAAGGTCTCCATTGTAAATTGAAAATGTCATAAGTTGAAAGGTGCATTTTTATACACCTAACTTCCAGAACATGGTAGCTTGGCCCACTCTACCTTAAACATGCTCAGAACACTTCTGTTATCTTAGAGTTGGGCAAAAACATGTGGCAACATAATACAATGTAGAGTATCAGTTGTTTATCATCCTGACTGCATGTCTGACTAGGAACTGTGGCTCATTGCTGCTACCCAGCATTGCAAGAGAGTATCTTATCACATAACACTAGCCAAGAAAATATCAAAATTGAAAATACAACGTGCAGTTTTTACTGGATGTGTATTAACTTTGCACCAATATAAATTTGAAAAATCTTAAGTCAAAAACATCATAAATTGGGCACTGTCTGTATTTGGTATGTAAACATTTGCAATTCCACAGGGATATTATATATATAGGATGTATTTATTTCTATATGTCCAAGGTAATATGCTTAGGTGTTTTAAAAGTATTATTTTATTTGACCTTCCTTAAAACTTTTCAAGCTTGGTGTTCTTATTCTCATGTTACAAATAAAGAATCTGAGGATCAGAATGGAGCTGCATATCTAGCCTGCCCCAGAGCAGGAACTGTAATCCAGACACTTTGTCTCCAAAGCCCTTCCTCAAAGACATAGGGGAAGGTGATCTAAAACAGTGCAATAGTAGAGATCACAGCCCATTTAGTAGACATGCACTCATTATACGGTGTTCCACATGAAGTCCAGGCCTTAGTGGATACTTCTGAAGTCACGTAGCACTGTCCACCAAATCGAACTCAAGTAGACTTTGGAGTTGTTTGGTTAATGTCTGATTTTACAGACAAAAATGTTCCTGGTGCTTTCTGTATGTTGACTTACAAACTGCAGGGAACTGATGGCACTGTGTCTTTGTGATGGCTGCTTGTTTTTTGCAGAGATATAGATAGGCCGATTTTTCACAGCAAAAATCCCAGGGTGGTCGGAGGCAGGGACACTTATACTACATAATGAATCATTTGCATTAAATGAATCCTTAGCAATTAAGACAACTTGTAAGCATATTTTAATGACACTGCTCTTTCAAAAATAGTGGTGAAGTTTCTTTTTTTCAGAAATAGATATGTTGTGGACAAATTGTATCCCATTTTTATTGAAATTTGCTATAGTATCAAAGTAATGTTTGTGCCAAAATATAATAATATTCTATTTAAGAATGAAACTCACTTTCATTTATTTAAAGAGAAAAACAATAGTTTGGGGATGACATTTAAATAATACTCTAATTTACCATATGTCATTTTCTTCAGAAATTAATAGGTTACTGTCTGTGCAGAATACAATAGTTCTATTCACTCAAAGAAGAGGAGTACTAAATTATCTTTAAGGGCCCCTTAAAACTTTAATTTTATGATTATATTTTAAAAATATATTGATATATGGGTAACCACAATAGAGTAGGGGAAGGAACACAGGGCTGGGAATCCAAAAATTGATATTCTAATTCCATAATTTGTAAAATAACAGGAATCAAGAGTAAGTCATTACCTCATTTGACCAATGTCTCTCATATTGAATATGAGGATACTGAAGTAAATCATTTATAAAATGACTTTAAGCTGTAAAATCTACAGTTTTAATGCATTTGAATCTCACTGCATTAAGATGATTTTGGATCACTTTGCTCCTGAGTTTGCAGTTTTAAATATCAGAACAACGGTATAAATAAAATATAAAAATAAGCCTCTTTTTTTCTTTACAACTTAGTGTATCTATACACCTGTTCTGTGAATATAATTCCAGTCTATATTTCCAGAAAAAATACAAGTTAGGCAGTCAGCAGGATATGAAAGATTCATTTATACAAAAAATAAACTTACAGTACACACAGCCTGGGAGTTATATTTGAATGATGACATCAATATTGTGAGAAAAAAAGAAAATATTTGATGTAAATATAAAAAATACCCTTTTGTAACTATAAAAAATATTCCTTTTCCTGCTCTTGAAAGGAAACATCATAAATGGTTAAGAGTTAGCAATATTGGCTGGGCGCGGTGGCTCACACCTGTAATCCCAGCACTTTGGAAGGCCGAGGTGAGTGGATCACAAGGTCAGGAGTTCGAGACCAGCCTGACCAACATGGTGAAACCCCATCTTTACTAAAAATACAAAAATTAGCCAGGCGTGGTGGTGCAAGCCTGTAATCCCAGCTACTCAGGAGGCTGAAGCAGGAAAATCGCTTGAACCCAAGAGGTGGAGGTTGCAGTGAGCTGAGACCGCACCATTGCACTCCAGCTTGGGTGACAGAGTAATACTCCATCTCAAAAAACAAACAAATAAATAAATAAGTTAGCAACATTACTGAATGTGCAAAGAAGTACTGAATACCTCAACTAGTGCCCTGCACATACTATTTGATGTCACAACCAAGAGCGAGCAGTTTTAGATACATTAGAAGTCTCACAAATTAGAGTACATACATTTATCAATGCCAATTTTTATAACATTCCCCAATATCTTGCCGTCATGAGTCACTAACATTTTCAGAGTTTCCCTTGATCATCTTGAGGGCAACTCATGACACCCTGGAATTAACAGCATCATTTGAATGAACAACATTATGAAGTGGCCAAGAACACTACCTTGCCTCTTTAGGCTAAGTTTGACGTTCTTTGAGCATGATCTCAACATAAGCTTTTTATGTCTCACTTAACTCAAGCAGAAATCAAGTAGGATTAGACCCTGACTGTAGAAATACAAGTTTTAAAATATGTTTTCATGAAATATTTATGGAATCATCTAATCCGTTGTTGGCTGGATTAACCAAATTTCCCCCCACACCCCTTCTGCATGAAATACCCTTATCCTCATTTTGTCTATCTGAAAAATTCCTCTTTACTATTCCATGCAAGATCAAATATTGTCTCTTACAAGAAGTCTCCCCACACGCCCAGAAAGAATCAATCATGTCCTTTCCTGTAGTCTCATAGCATGTTGCATACAACTTCTTTAGAGTACTCACAGGCTGCAGTAGAGATAATTGTTTATGTTTGTGCTTCTTATTGCTTAGAATTTGGTAGAGGAGTGGTTCATCATGGCATATTCCTGCACAATGAGAAAGTGATAAAGCACCACTAAAATAAATTGAAATTGGATTGCTAATAAAATTCAAACATTCCCAAAGCTATCTGCACAAATTTATGGTATATAAACCAATATAGATTGTACCCCAGAGTAGAGAATTTAAAAAAAAAGAAGGAAAGGAAGAAATAAAGAAAAAGTAAAGGATACAGGGGGATAGGAAGAGAGGAAAGAAGAAAGAAGAGAAGAACGAAGGAAAGAAGGAAATCCTTTTTCAGTTTTCATTCCTATATTTGGTATCATTCATGTATGATTTCGTGGTGTAGCTACATGCCATTTCACCAACCCTGATACAGTAAGCTAGTGATTGTAGTAGTTAGTAGGTTGCTTTCACTAAGAACAAAATTATCCTACATGGATATAGTAGCAAAATCTTGCTAAAAAATGCATAAAACCTTTTTGTCCTGATTTTCAATTTGAGAATATACTTCTGAGTTTACTATACGTTTTCTGATCTCCAATTTTCCATTTTTCTTTTAATTTTTCAGTTTTATATTCCGGTTTTCTGAAATAGACATCTTAAAAACACATGATGAACTTTTAAATACTATAATAACCTTAAATCCCTCTTTCACAGAACAGGACATAATTTTGTAATATGTGATTTCAGAATTTCAGATTTCAGATTTCAAACTTACTTTTGATGAGCATTCCTTCACAGAAAGTTGAATATTATATGAATTCAATGGAGCATGAGATTAGTATGGGATTAGATTATGATAATGGGACAAAAAACAAAGAAAACTATAATTCGCAATTTATATATACTGAACAACTAAAACAATTTATGAAGCTGTAAATATTAATTTGTACAAAACAGACAGATTTTCAAGGTAATCCTGTCATTAATCTTCCCATGGGAGGTTAGTTCTTTCTGTTTCATTGTCATATGGATCATTTTTTCATTCTGCTGAGTAGCCTGCGTGGTGTCTTCTCCCTGCAATGACTTTTAGGTTAACTTTCACATTTTCTGGCTTCATGATATATCTTAGACATATTAAGACAAGGGTCATGTACTATTTTTATCAATGTATCCTCTATTATAGATTTATTTCTCTGATAATGCTGATAATGAGGGCTTTGAAAGGTGATCTCATAACTCCTCTATTTTTCTCTAGCTTTTATTCATTTCTTATTGCATTACATTAATCTTTTATGTAAATATTGCTATGAACATCAAATTACTCTGCTTTATTTTCCTGAATTGAACTGCTTTCTTCCTGCAAACAAACTCTCAGATGTTGGCTTTGTTGCTGAGTATCACTGATATTGAAGCTGACATTCACATAAACTATCATCACTGGCAACATCTACATGATTTAATTTAAGCAATGTGTGGCAATTTCAATATTTCACACGAAAAGAAGCATCTCTTAGAGGACAAAGAGGATTGTTCTTACCCAGATAGTAAACATTAATGTTACCACCTTCCATTAGAATAAACAATGCTGGGCATTATCTGTTTATGAAGAGGTACTAACCTGTTTCATCATATCAGATTTCATTGTTGACATTTGGTTTAAGATTACAGCTGTTGGCTTCATGGCAGTGTTTCAGAATGCAGATGTGACTAGACAGGCTAAACAAGTTGCTCTGGCTTTTCAGGTGACTGTGTGCCATCAGGGATGTTTATAGCAAAGGCCCTTCTAAACAAAGCCTTTGCTGTTTTCCATCTAAATTAAGAACTAAAGTGGAAGCCAAAGCACAACAAATGCAGGTCAAGAGGTCAGGGGACCAGTTCTGCCCTGCTTGCTGCTTCTGATGGACATCATTTCTGATGCTCTGTGGCCACTGAGGTGACAATGGCATGGTTATGGGGCCTGGATAGCATGTTAGTTGCATGACTCCTGTGATGTTAAATAAGTCACCTAACCTCTCAGGACTCCAAATTCATCATCTGTAAAATATGACCTAAAAGCCCTGCCTTTTGACAAGAGTGTTGTGAAAATTATATAAAATAATTATGCAAATATTTTGGAAGAAGGAAGATGTTATAAAATACCATTTATTGTCATTCATTCATTCATTCCTCCACCTATTCAATACCTATTGAGCATCTTCCTTGCATCTTTGGACCTTTTCTTTTGTCTCTTGGGTTGCTGACAATCCGCCGCTCTCTGTCTAGCCACATCCACATCTGTCACCCTACACCCCTGTGTCTTAACCTTCCTTGAAGCATAAATGCTTCAAGACTCTGGTTAAGTGATACCTTTACTTTTCCTTTCCAATGCATGCCCCTCTCAACAGTTAATTATTCCCTCTTCAGGCTAATGTTCTACCAAGTACGTAAGTAGGATTTTATGTTTTATTAGAATTGTTTTGGCCCCTCTTGTTTTTGTAAGGCTTTGCTCTCAAAAAGTACAACATGTTCATCTTTGTACTGTTAATGCTGACCAGAGGATGCTGAGAGACTGAGGAGGTGTGATGGAAGAACAGTGTGGAAAGAGGCTGGTAGGTGTGGTCTATATTATTTTAGCTTCAATGTGTACTCTGCAGAGGTGGCAGGGAAGGCTTAAACCTATGCTTTGTATACTGCAGGACTTATGTCTGTCCAGACAGTCTAAAGAACGAGTCACGTGAACCAACAAAGTCCTGTTTACGAGAAGGTCTTGAGAAATTTCTCAGAGATAATAGTTCTTAAAAGATTCCTTAATCAATAAGGCATGTTTAGCCTTAATCTGTTAGCAGAGGAATAATTCTTATTCCAGAGTAGGGTGATATTCAGATGACTCTAAACAGTGTCCTTTTATGAACTCATGTCTTAGCTTGAGGGGAATAAATGTAACATATCAAAGAGCTAATTTCAGTAAAACACCTCTTTATGAAATAAAAACAGAATTCAGTGGTGCCTTGCTGTCTCCCAACTTCCATCCAACATAGTATATAACACAGAAAGAAAGAGAAATTCTCCCTGAGTTCTCAACAGAATAGAGCTTTGGTACCTCAGGGTCATGGGACATCAGCAGTGATAGCCAGCAGAAGAAGCCTGGGTTTCAGTTAAAGCCATAGTGTCCAGAAGAAGGAAAAAAAATGCCAATCAAAAGTGTCAAGCATCATGTGGCAGCATTGTTCACCTTTCCACAAAGCCTCACCTGAAGACAGGTGAGAACAGGATGATGATTAAGTGGCCCAAGACTCTGTTCCTAAGCAGTCACTTATTTGATCTTAGACATCCCCCACCCCTTCATTTTCCCCAGCCAATGTCACTCTCCGTTTCACATAATCCCCTCATCCCATAATTTAGTGACATCTTTTGTCCCTTGATACTGTTGTGTAAATTCCTTTTAGCTTGATTCCTCCCTCTGCCAGGAAAACACTATCAGCACCTTTGTGACCCCCAAGCACCTGTACGATTCTCTCCTCTCTTTCTTCTAGACCCAATTCAAGTGACTCTTCAGTGATGATCTAAGAGACACTAGGAGTGCAGGGAGCTTGTCCTCCATCCTCTGGGCCAGGGACTGGGAATGTGGGTTCTTGAGACAGAGTGCCCTGGTTTTAATGCGAATTCCACAATGTATCTGCTCTTTAACAAGTTCCTCACTCTAAACCTCAATTTCCTTATCTGCAAAACGAGACCACAGATCATATCCACACATGGTCTATTAGCTGGATTCACTGAGTTCATGCAGAAAACAGTTAACACAGTAAGTAAGTAGCATGTTGAAACTTCAATAAAATTTAGCTACGCTTATTATTCATTTACCCACTCCATTTTGTGAATCCACAATTATTTTTCCAGATAGACTGGGAACATTTTGGGAGGAGAGATGGGTTTCTGTATTTCTTTCCTCTTTATATCGCCATTACTTAGTGCAATGCCCTGGCTTGGCTTGTAATACACACGCAATAAATAATTGCTAAGATGTATGCATTATTGACTAATTAACTGAATGTAGAATGTGGTAATAACATGTGGACTTTTTATATTTGTTCAGCAGGTGCTGTCTTCAAGGATGACAAGTAGGCAGAGGAGATAATGCCACTAAAGGAGAGTTGAAGGAAATCAAGTCTGTAGTGTTAATTCTGGGGTTATATGGTTGGTTCCTTCAAGAAGTCATTTGTCTAGCATGACCTTTTCCAGTCAGTAGAATGTGGTTAACCAAGAATTTGATGTCTCTCTATTGTTCTATTTATTATTCCTTTAGTTGCTTACCCTTTAACCTTTATAAAAAAATTCTTATATACATTTACTTCCTTTCTTCTTAGTTCTGGAAAGTTTAACTTGTTAAAAGCATTATATTTTTTTCAGCCATTGAAAGGCTTTATTCTCTTGAAAACGATTAAAGCCATGCTCTCATGCCTATAATCCCAGCACTTTGTGAGGCCGGGGCAGGCAGATCACGAGGTCAGGAGATTGAGACAATCCTGGATAACACAGTGAAATCCCATCTCTACTAAAAATACAAAAAATTAGCTGGGCGTGGTGGCAAGCGCCTGTAGTCCCAGCTACTCCGGAGGCTGAGGCAGAAGAATCACTTGAAACTGGGAGGAGGAGGTTGCAGTGAGCCGAGATCGCACCACTGCACTCCAGCCTGGCCGAAAGAGCAAGACTCCATCTAAAAAAAAAAAAAAAAAAAAGCAAAAAACAAAACAAGCCCTGCTCAATATGACATCATTTGTTAAAATATCCTATGTTTCCCCAAAGTGTACATTGTTTTGTTTTCTCTTGTAGTCTCTTACATTTATTTGTTTGCTCATTTTGAACTTAAGTTTGCTTTCTCTTGGTGCCAGTTTTCTGGGGACAGTCTCATACTGTCCTTTTTTATTTTAATTAAACTTAAAAGTTTGAGATTATTATAGGTTCACATGCAGTTGTAAGAAGTGACACAGAGAGTCTACATAGCTTTTACCCAGTTGGTTCCAATGGTATCACAATCAGAATATTGACCTCTATCCTTGTGATGATGGAAATGTTCCTTTAACCTTTTTTTTAAACTCACATGTTGCTTTTTTCTTTTAAATGAACAGTGAACCATTGACTAGAAGTAAAATATATAAAGGAGAACTAGGAAATATGTATACGTCTCAGAGATAGCAGGTATTTTCAGTATTAAAAAAAAAAGTTCTTTCGAAGGCTACATAGGAAGAGTCTTTTAGTTGAATGAGACAAATATCGGTATGTGCAGACTTCTAGAAGTCTCACATCTCTTTGTTTTGTTCTGTTCTTCCCGTGCTTTGTTAGCCATGTTTTCATCTATTTTCTTTTATTTTTTCTAGGCAAAGTTTTTACAGAAGTATAAGAGAGATTCAGACGTGTAACAGATTATAGGTGGACAGCTTGAGTTTTTAGAAAATGAACATACTTGTGAAGCCAGCACCCACATCAAGAAATGGAATATGACTACCCTGTCCAAAACTCCTTCCTCATATGACCCTTCAGTCACTACCCAGCAGGAGACTCAAATTTTACTTCTTTTATGAAATATTTTAAACACAGAATAAAGAATACTCTCATGAACCTCTATGTACTCACAAACCTGCATTGTCAAAACTTAGTATGATACCACATTTCACATCTGCTGTAGCTCTTTTTTGTTTGTTTCTTTTTTTTTTGAAAGAAAAACTCTAAATATACTTCAGACATCTCAGGTAAATGGAAGTTTTAATGAACAACATTCACTGTACATCCATAGATATCTTTAAAGCATCTACCATGTGCCAGGTCATTTCACATGGATGTCCTCTCTTTATTTTTAAATAATGCATGTACATAATTATGAAATGTAAATGATTCAAAACTTATGCCAGAAAAATAAATCTCCTTTGCCTGTGAGAATGTAAAATGCTGTGGCCTCTGTGAAAAAGTGTGCTGGTTCCTCAAAGTTAAACATAGAATTGCCATATGACCCAGCAATTTCACCCCTAATAATATATCCCAAATATTTTCAAAAAGAGACTCAGATACTTGTATGCCATTGTTCATAGCAGCATTATTCACAATAGTCAAATGTAGAAACACAGTGTCCAGATGTAGAAATGTAGTCCAGACGTAGAAACAGATAAATGGATAAGCAAAATGTGATATATACCTAGAGTGGAAAAGTATTCAGCCATAAAAAGAAAAGAAGTTCTGATACTGCTACAATATGGATTAAACTTGAAGCATTATGTTAAGCGAAATAAGACAGACACACAAAAAAGACAAATATGTGTGATTAGACGTGTATAAAATATCTAGAATAGGCAAAATCATACAGACAAACAGTAAATTAGAGGATGCTAGGGGTAGGGAAAAAATTGAGGAGCTATTATTTAGTGGGCACAGACTTTCTTTTTGGAGTGATGAAAAGTTTTGAAAGGAGATAGTGGTGATGGCTGCACAATGCTATATATATAATAATTGTTACTAAATTGTACACTTCAATAATAATTACAATGACAAATTTGTTATGTACATTTTATCACAATGAAAAAAGCAAAAAAGGCCAGATGTGGTGGCTCATGCCTGTAATCCCAACGCTTTGGGAAGCCGAGGTGGGAGGATCACTTGAGCCCAGGAGTTTGAGACCAGCCTGGGCAATGTAGTGGAACCCCGTTTCTACAAAAAAATAAACCAGGTGTGGTGGCACACTCCTGTAGTCCCAGCTACTCTTGAGGCTGAGGTGGGAAGATGACTGCAGCTCAGAAGGTTGAGGCTGCAGTGAGTCATGATCTTGCCACTGCACTCCAGCCTGAGTGACAAAGAGAGACCCTGTCACAAAAAAAAGAAAAGAAGAAAAGAAGGAAGGAAGGAAGGAAGGAAGGAAGGAAGGAAGGAAGGAAGGAAGGAAGGAAAGGAAAGGAAGAAAGAAAATGGAAAAAAATCCATAGATAGACAATAATTGCAGCCAGAAGGCTACAGGATAATATACTTATGTAGAGAAATAATAAGTTCAAACCTAAAACTGTATACTCAAATAAACAATCACTTACAAATACAGGGCCAACAAAAGCCTTTCACATGAACAAAAGACACACTGGGAGAAGATTTTTTAATTCAAATAAATGATAAAATATTAGTATCTAGAATACATTTTCTGAAAGCTTATAAATCATCATGAATAAGACAAATCAAGAGAGAAATGTACAAAGTATCTGAAACAGCAATTCACAAATAAAGGAAACATTAGTGATCGATAAACACAGGAAAAATTGTTTAACCTCATCCTCCTACCTCAACCTATTGAGTAGCTTAGCCTCATTAGGAATCAGAAACATGCAGAGTAAAACATCATTTATACCCATCACATCAGGAAAAAAACTAAAGTTGGATAATATGAAATTTGGCAAGGTTTCAGTGAGAAAAGCACTATTATACTTTACTAATGAATAGGATCATATACCGTGAAAGGCAAGTTGTTAATACACATATCCTGAATTTAGCAATTACACTTCTGAGTATCTACCAAAAAGAAATAGTCCACATGTAAACAAGGAAATAAGCACAAGAATGTTCATTATAGCATTATGTTAATAGAAAAATTTTAGAAACCACACTTTGGATATTAAAATGGCTGAATAGGATTTAGTATATCATGTAATATAATATTCTACAGCATACAAAATGAATTAACTGGCTCTTTACATTTATCAAGTACACATGAATCCACAAAATTTAGAGAAGAAAGCAAATTTCACACTAATTACATGCATAATTCTACCATTTATATAGAAAAACACAAAACAGTGTTTTATATTTTCTTGTACATATATGGATGCAAAATTAAGGTTATTTACTAAGTCTAAATATATTTCTGAGGAGTCTGGAAGAGATCAGAATTGAGGATAGTCAACGGAGACTTTCACTTTACCAGTACTCGTCTATTTTTTTAAGTGTATGTACGTATATTGCACATGCATTTTTTTAAAAATTGGGAAAAAGTCTTTCTGAGAAGAAATGTAGTAAATTAATAGTGGTTACCTCTGGAAAGGAGCATAGAAAAATATCAGGTGGTCAATGGAAAACTTTTTCTCTAATTTTCTAATTTTTTTCTATCTTTACATTTTTTCTCTCAAATCTGCATTTTACTCAATATGTAGTCACATATTACATGTTTTTAAATGTTGAGTTGCTTCATCACTTTGTAGTAGGAGCTCAGATGTTGCTAGTATTATGCATGGGAACTGTAATTATGGATGTAACTTTGATTCTTTATTAGAATATTCTGAAACTCTTCTTTCATTAGACAAAATTATTAATCTTTTATACAAAAATGGCTAATTTTACCCAGCTGAGTCAAGGAAGGAAAGAATTACAGCAAAATCAATAGAAAGCTTGTATTATTACTCGTTTAAAAAGGTAAGTAGATTTTCATTTGAAAAAAAATAAAATGAATGTTTTTCCCACTGCTGATCCCCAGTTTCTTGGCTTCTCTCCCAAGAGGTAAAGACAATTATCACTTTATAGTGCAATCTACAAGTTTCTCTAGATAGATACAGATGTACGGTTATATATATTCAAATAGATGCTCAGAGATGTAGACAAATAAATAAATGTATACGGATATATGTGTATATGTGCATGTATAGGACAAAAATATTAGAATAGATAGGTAGATAAGATGCCTAAATATTATTAAGATATCTAACAGCTTTTAAATTGAGAAACTTAATTTTGTGAATTAGATGGGTGGGAATAAAGGCAGCAGGCTAAATAATGCTTGAGAAATCCATCCCTTATAAGCAGACTCTGTAACTGGAGCCAATCATAACATGTATGTTTTTAATGGGTGAAGCTTGTTAATACCCAGACATTTTTTCATCTTCTTAACTAAAGGCATTTTTATTTTTATGTTTTTTAAAAAAATTCATTGTAATAGTTTCTGGGGTATAGGTGGTTTTTGGTTACATGGATAACTTCTTTAGTGGTGATTTCTGAGAATTTAGTGAACCTATCACTCAAGCAGTATGTACACTGTACCCAATTCATAGTCTTTTATCTCTCACTCCCTCCCATCCTTCCCTTACAGTCCCCAACATCCATTAGACCACTCTAATGCCTTTGTGTCCTCATAGCTTAGATCCCACTTATAAGTGAGAACATATATTTGATTTCCTATTTCTGAGTTACTTCACTTAGATTATTGTCCCCCAGCTCCATCCAATTTGCTGCAAAAGATATTATTTCATTCCTTTTTATGGCTGAGTAGTATTCCATGATGTATACATACCACATTTTCTTTATCTACTCATTGGTCAATGGGCACTTAGGTTGGTTCCATATCTTTGCAATTGTGAAGTTTGCTGCTATAAACATGTGTGCATGTGTCTTCTTATGTATTATAATGACTTCTTTTCCTTGGGGTAGATATCCAGTGCTGGGATTGCTGCATCAAATGTTAGTTCTCTTTTAGTTCTTTAGGAAATCTCCATCCTATTTTCCATAGAGGTTGTACGAATTTACACCACCAGGAGGGTAAAAGTGTTCCCTTTTCACCACATCCACATCATCATCTATTGTATTTTGACTTTTTAATTATGGACATTCTTGCAGAAGGAAGGTGGTATCTTATTTTGATTTTAATTTGCATTTCCCTGATTATTAGTGATGATGAGCATTTTTTCATATGTTTTTTGACTGTTTGTATATTTTCTTTTGAGAAATGCCCATTCATATCCCTTGGCCACTTTTTGGTGAGATTGTATTTGTTTTATTTTCTTCCTGATTTGTTTGAGCTTCTTGTAGTTTCTGGATACTAGTCCTTTATCAGATGCAGAGTTTGTGAATATTTTCTCCCACTTCTGGGTTGTCTGTTTAATCTGCTAACTATTTATTTTGCTGTGCAGAAGCCTTTTAGTTTAATTAGGTCTGATTTATTTATTTTCATTTTGTTGTATTTGCTTTTGGCATCTTCATCATAAATTCTTTGCCTAAGCCAATGTCTGGAAGAGTTTTTCTGATGTTATCTTCTAGAATTTCTGTGGTTTCAGGTTTTAGATTTAAGTCTTTGATTCATCTTGAATTGATTTTTGTATAAAGTGAGAGAAGGGGATCTAGTTTCATTCTTCTACATATGGCTAGTCAGTTTTCCCAGCACCACTTATTGCATAGGGTGTCCTTTCCCCAATTTATGTTTATGTATTCTTTGTCAAAGTTCAGTTTGCTGTAACTATTTGGCTTTATTTCTGGGTTTTCTATTCTGTCCCATTGGTCTACATGCTGATTTTTGTGTCAGTACTATGCTGTTTGGTAACTATATCTGATATGGTTTTGCTGTGTCCCAACCCAAATCTCATCTTGAATTGTAGTTGGGAGGGAACCAGTGGCAGGTTATTGAACCATGGGGAAAGTTACCCCCAGGCTGCTGTTTTCATGATAGAGACTGAGTTCTCACAAGATCTGATAGTTTTATAAGGAGTGTTTCCCCTTTTTGCTTAGCATTTCTCTTTTCTACCACCATGTGAAGAAGGATGTATTTGCCTCCCCTTCCACCATGATTGTAAGTTTCCTGAGGTCTCCCCAGCAGTTCTGAACTGTGAGACAATTAAACCTCTTTCCTTCACAAATTATCCGGTCTCAGGTATGTCTTCATTAGCAGCGTGAGAACAGACTAATACCGTAAATCAGTATCAGGTAGTAGGATGCTGCTATAAAGATACCCACAAATGTGGAAGTGAGTTCGGAACTGGGTAACAGACAGAAGTTGGAAATGGTTGGAGGGTTCAGAAGAAAAAAATAATAATGATAAAAACAGGAAAATGTGGGAAAGTTTGGAACTTCCTAGAGACTTGCTGAATGAATAGCTTTGACCAAAATGATGTCAGCGATATGCATAATGAAGTCCAGGCTGAGGTGGTCTCAGATGGTATATTAGTCTATTTTCATGCAGCTGATAAAGACATGCCTGAGATTGGGCAATTTACAAAGTAAAGAGGTTTAATGGACTCACAGTTCCACGTAGCTGGGGAGGCCTCACAATCATGGTGGAAGGTGAAAGGCACATCTCACATAGTGGCACACAAGAAAAGAGAATTTGTGCAGGGAAACTCCCCTTTATAAAACCATCAGATCTCATCAGACTTATTCACTATGAGGAGAATAGCATGGGAAAGACCTGCCCCCATGATTAAATTACCTCCCACCGGGTCCCTCCCCCAACACATGGAAATTGTGGGAGCTACAATTCAAGATGTGATTTGGGTGGGGACACAGCCAAACCATATTATTCCACCCTTGGCCTCTCCAAAATCTCATGTCCTCACATTTCAAAACACAATCATGCTTTCCAAATAGTCTCCCAAAGTCTTAACTCACTCCAGCATTAACCCAAAAGTCCAAGTTCAAAGTCTCATCTGAGACAAGGCAAGACTCTTCCATCTACGAGCCTGTAAAATCAAAAGCAAGTTAGTTACTTCCTAGATACAATGCAGGTGCAGGCATTGGGTAAATACATCTATTCCAAATGGAAGAAATAGGCCAAAATGAAGGGGCTACAGGCCCCATGTAAGTCCAAAATTTAGTGTGGCAGTCAAATCTTAAAATTCCAAAATGCTCTCCTTTGACTCACTGTCTCATATCTGGATCACACTGATGTAAGAGGTGGGTTCCCAAAGTCTTGGGCAGCCCCACCTTGTGGTTTTGCCAGGTATAGCCTCCCCCTGGCTTCTTTCACAGACTGGCATTGCATGTCTGCTGCCTTTCCAGGTACACAGTGCAAGCTGTCAGTAGATCTACCACTGTGGGGTCTGGAGAATGGTGACCCTCTTCTCACAGCTCCACTAGGCAGTGTCCCAGTAGGGACTTTCTATGAGGGCACCCACCCCACATTTTTTCCTTTTGCACTACCCTAGCAGAGGTTCTCCATGTGTGCCCTGCCCCTACAGCAAATTTCTGCCAGGAGATCCAGGCGTGTATGTTTCCATACATCCTCTGAAATCTAGGTGGAGGTTCCCAAACCTCAATTCTTGACTTCTGTGCACCTGCAGGATAAACACCATATGGAAGTTGCCAAGGCTTGGGGCTTGCACCCTCTGAAACTATGGCCTGAGCTGTACCTTGGCCCCTTTCAGTCACAGCTGGAGCAGATGGGATACAAGGCACCAAATCCCTAGACTGCACACAGCAGAGAAACCCTGGGTCAGGCCCACAACACCATTTTTTCCTACTAGACCTTCAGGCCTGTGATGAGAGGGGCTGCTGCAAAGGTCTCTGACATGCCCTGGAGACATTTTCCTCATTGCCTTGGTGATTAACATTCTGCTCCCTATTACTTATGCAAATTTCTGCAGCTGGCTTGAATTTCTCCTCAGAAAATGAGATTTTCTTTTCTATCACCTTCTCAGATTGCAAATTTTCTGAACTCTTATGCTCTGTTTCCCTTATAAAACTGAATGACTTTAACAGCACCCAAGTCACATCTTGAATGCTTTACTGCTTAGAAATTTCTTCTGCCAAGCCGGGCGTGGTGGCTCACGCCTGTAATCCTAGCACTTTGGGAGGCCGAGGCGGGTGGATCACCGGTGGTCAGGAGTTCAAGACCAGCCTGACCAACATGGAGAAACCCCGTCTCTACTAAAAATACAAAAATTAGCCAGGCATCGTGGCACATGCCTGTAATCCCAGCTACTCGGGAGGCTGAAGCAGGAGAATTGCTTGAACCCAGGAGGCGGAGGTTGCGGTGAGCCAAGATCGCGCCATTGCACTCCAGCATGGGCAAAAAGAGCAAAACTCCGTCTCAAAAAAAAAAAAAAAAAGAGAGAGAAATTTCTTCTGCCAGATACCCTAAATCATCTCTCTCAAGTTTAAAGTTCCCCAAATCTCTAGGGCAGGGGCAAAATGCTGCCAGCCTCTTTGCTAAAATATAACAAGAGTCACCTTTACTCCAGTTCCCAACAAGTTCCTCATCTTCATCTGAGACCACCTCAGCCTGGATTTCATTGTTTATATCATTATCAGCATTTTGGTCAAAGCTATTCAACAAGTCTCTAAGGAGATCCAAATTTCTCACATTTTCCTGTCTTCTTCTGAGCCCTCCAAACTCTTCCAAATACTGCCTGTTACCCAATTCAAAAGTTGCTTCCACATTTTTGGGTATCTGTTCAGCAGTGCCCCCACTGCACTGGTACAAATTTACTGCATTTATCTGTTTTCATGCTGCTCATAAGGACATACCTAAGACTGGACAATTTACAAAAAAAAAAAAAAAGAGGTTTAAAGAGGTTTAATGGATTCACAGTTCCATGTGGCTAGGGAGGCCTAACAATCATGGTGGAAGGTGAAAGGCACTTCTCACATGGCAGCAGACAAGAGAAGAGAACTTGTGCAGGGAAACTCCCCTTTATAAAACCATCAAATCTCATCAGACTTATTCACTATGAGGAGAATAGCATGGGAAATACCCACCGCCATGATTCAGTTACCTCCAACTGGGTCCCTCCCACAACTTGTGAGGATTGGGTGGGGACGCAGCCAAACCATATCATATGGAGATGTGTAACCTGTTGGAAACTGAAATAAAGGTCAGTGTTGGTATGCAAAGACACTGGTGGCATTTTGCCCCTGCCCTAGAGATCTGTGGAACTTTGAACTTGAGAGAGATGATTTAGAGTATCTGGCAGAAGAAATTTCTAAGTGTCAAAGCATTCAAGAGGAAGCAGAACATAAAAGTTTGGAAAATTTGCAGGCTGACCAAACAATAGAAAAGAAAAACCTATTTTCTGGAGAGAAATTCTAGCCAGCTGTAGAAATTTGCACAAGTAACAAGGGGCCAAATGTTAATCACCAAAAAATGGGAAAAATGTCTCCAGGGTATGTCAGAGACCTTCATGGCAGCCCCTCCCATCACAGGCCCTGAGGCCTAGGAGTTAAAAATGAGGCTGGCCCAGGCCCCCACCCCTGCTGTATCCAGCCTAGGGACTTGGTGCCCTACATCCCATCCACTCCAGCCACGGATAAAAGGAGTCAAAGTACAATTCTGGCTGTGGCTTCAAAAGGTGCAAGCCTCAAGCCCTGGCAGCTCCCACGTGGTGTGGAGCCTGTGGGTAGACAGAAGTCAAGAACTGAGGTTTGGGAACCTCTGTCTAGCTTTCAGAGGATGTATGGAAATGCCTGGATGTCCAGGCATAAGATTGCTGCAGGCAAAGAGCCTTCATGAGGTACCTCCGCTAGGGCACTGTGGAAGGGAAATGTGGAGTGGAAGCTCCCAAAAAAAGTGTCTACTTGGGCACTGCTTAGTGGATCTGTGAGAGAGGGCCACCATCCTCCAGCTGTCAGAATCGTATATCCACTGACAGCTTGCACTGTGTGCCTGGAAAAACCACAGACACTCAATGCCAGGCTGTGAAAGCAGCTTGGAGGGGGGACTGTACTCTGCAAAGGCACAGGGGTGGCACTCCCCAAAGCCATGAGCGTCCACCTCTTCCATCAGCATGATGTGGATATGAGTCGTGAAATCAAAGATCTTTTTGGAACTTTAAGATTTTACTGACCCACCAGATTTCAGGCTTGCATGGGGACTGTAATCCCTTCGCTTGGGCCAATTTCTCCCATTGGGAATGGTGTATTCACCCAATGCCTGTACCCGCATTGTATCTAGGAAGTAACTAACTTGCTTTTGATTTTACAGGCTCATAGATGGAAAAGTCTTGCCTTGTCTCAGATAAGACTTTGGACTTGGACTTTTGGGTTAATGCTGGAGTGAGTTAAGACTTTGGGAGACTATTTGGAAAGCACAATTGTGTTTTGAAATGTGAGGACATGAGATTTGGGAGAGGTCAGGGCTGGAAAGATATGGTTTGTCCATGTCTCCACCCAAATCTCATCTTGAATTGTAGTTCCCATAATCCCCATGTGTCTTAGGAGTGACCTGGTGGGAGGCAATTGAATCATGGGGGTGGTTAACCCCATGATGCTGTTATTGTGATCCTGAGTGAGTTCTCATGAGATCCAATAGTTTTATTAGGGCTTTTCCCTCTTTTGCTTGGCACTTCTCCTTCCTGCCACCATGTGAAGAAGGACGTGTTTGCTTCCCCTTCTGCCATGACTGTAAGTTCCCTGAAGACTCCCCAGCCAGGCCAGACTGTGTGTCAATTAAACTTCTTTCCTTTATAAATTACCCAGTCTCAATTATGTCTTCATTAGCAGCATGAGAACGAAATAACACACATGCCAAGCCTGACAGCCGATCTGGAATGGGGATGTTGTTTATATGGGAATTGCATTGAATCTGTAGATTGCTTTGGGCAATATGAATACCCAGACTTGAATGAGGTCTTTGAGAGTCCTGGAGCAGGAAGCACATCCTGGAGGATCCTTGATCATCCTGCTGTCTCCCATCCATGTAGGATTAATAGAATATATTTATACGTATTCAATTCTTTTGTAAAGAAAATTTGAGGTTGTCACTAATTTATATATTTTAATTCTCTTTTGTAGGATATTATCCTACACATTGTTTGAAATTTTAACAAGAGGTTTGTAGTCAAAGTTTTTTTCCTATGTTATCCCCACCCATATTACTCTCAGTCACCAAGGACAGCAAATGTCACCAGTTTCTTCTAGAGTTATACTCATTATATGTGTGTGTGTATATATATATATGTATGTATGTATTTCATACAGAGTATATCCATTACTATCCCATTTTTCTTGCATTTACTTTACTTTTTAACTCAAAACAACTTGAAGATTGCTTCTTATCAGTGTATGATGACTTTGTTCATTTTTCAATATTTTCTTCTGTGAATGCAGAGTAATTTAGAGAGCCTGTCCCCTACTCATGAACATTTGTTTCCAGATTGCTATTACACATTTTCCTACAAGAATAATCTTATATTTATGTCATTTCACAAGAATGTATGCAAGTATAACTTCAGAATAAATTCTTAAATGTGGAATTACTGATTCCAAGGATAGGAGCATTTGCAATTTTGATGTGCTTAATAAAATTTATATTCCCTTCAGTAATTATGAACTTGCCTTAACACATTACATACTCACAGAAACGTTAGCTAATTTATCCTTAACCAATACATTCCATTTGATTTTTACTTCCACTTCAGAAGTGTAAATATCTAATTGACATTGATGTAATGTTGATTTATTTTTTAACATATGAGATTGAATAATAAACATATTGCAAAGGGTGCATTTATGCATGGTTTATTTGTAATGTCAACAAGACTAGTTAAAAATGGAAACAAAATTCAGTAGAACAATCTTTAACAATGAAGGAAGACATCTGAGAACTGTTTCTTTCCAAACTGATTGATTTAATAAAAAATGATTTTGTTTCCTATTAAAGTATCTAAAAAGTTTTGTAGAGTCCAAAATATTTACTTGATTAAACTAAAAGTTATTACCCCTTACTTTTATTAAATCAATCCTTTCTTTGTCTGAAGTTGTTTTTACTTCTGTAAATATACATATTTATATTTATATATAAATGTAAATATATATGTATTCATAAAATGTATAAATATGTAAATGTGTATATACACACATTTACATATAAATGTAAATATATATACACACATTTACATATAAATGTAAGTATATATTAAATGTATACATATGTAAATATATACAAAAATATTTGTGATATGTGGTACCTTCTGACCTAAGCAATCTGAATTTGAATCCTGTATGTTGGCAAACTTTTAAAATTAATTGAATCACTAATTAAATTGTTACTAAGAGGTTTTGTTTTTTGTTTTATTTTTTCTTTAACAATGAAGGAAGACATCTGAGAACTGTTTTTGCTTTAAACTTAGCATCTAAACATTTTCCCTATGGGGAATCAGGGGAACTCCCTTCTTCAAGACTCTTACCTGGTTCCAGGTGAGCAGAGCCCCCAACCTTGGTGGATATGAAGCAGGAGTTGGACTGCCTGATAAAATACAGAATGCCCAGTTCAATTGGAATTCAGGTAAACATGCAATTTCAAATATTACATGAGACATACTTCCACTAAAACAAGATTATTTTTTCTTTGAAATTCAAGTGTAACTGAGCACCCTATTTTCATTTGCTAAATCTGGCAATCCTAAGTGTGAATGTGATATGAACCTTTATTAAGGCACAAAGATTTGGGGATTATTTATTACCACAATGGAATGTCGCCTTCCTGGCTGCTACAGGCTGCTTGCTTAGATGATTATCAGAATTGCAGTGACTAACAGCAAGTTACTCCTTCCATGAACAAGGAGTCTCCTAGTCTGTTAATAAGCCCAATAATGTATCTTTATCCTCAGCACCCATAGCAGCCTTGGTAGGCAGCAAGTTAGGCAAGTCTGGATGTCTACATAGCACTTACCTACATTTATGTCCAGCTGCTAAGGTCAAATAATAATGTTCTTTCATTACTTAGCAGGAAAAGAAAAAGCTATGGGGAGTAGGACATCCTTAATGTTAAGTACTTCTCTCATGATTTTTACCTAAATCTTTGGTGCCTACTACTGCTTGGCAATGCAAGAATCACTTAGAAGATGAAGTGTGGTTTAGCACAACATGATATATATTGCCATTTTACGTTTAATATATTATCAGTATTTCATGGTGTGTGTTTTAAATTAGAAAGTGCTTTTATATCTACTGTGTGATGAGCCTTCTCCTTGATACTGATGATGGCCACACTTAATGTAAAATGCTTTTTAAAGCCACCAGAATTGCTTCTGACAATCAACCAGCTTAGGTGGATTAGCAGAAACTCTGGCAAAACCAAAGGCACCAAAGTCATTGATTTGCAAGTGAACGTTAAAGACAGGTGACAGTTGGAGGTCTAAGTGCAGTATTCTTAAACATACAACGATGCTGATGTATGTTTGATGATGTATGTATGATGCCCATGTATGTTTCGAAGATCTACTCCATCAAGCCGTGTGCAGCAATTTTCATGCCTGATAAGCATACCGATGACTAAAGTGTGAGAACATCTCATGTAATGTGTGGTAGAAATTGTTTAAGATGTAATGCCCAGACAGCAGGCACAGAGGAACAAACACCACCCTGTAGAACGTAGCTGCATTACGCAGTGCTGCCAGTTGTGTTTTGTCTTGAAGCTGTCAATAGAAAAACCTGGTTTATAGAGGCTCCCACAGTTCCTCCCTCCCCAACCTTCCTTAGTCAAGGACAGACTGCATCAGACTAGAAGGCAGTAACTCAGTTGACATCTTCCAGAGGATGTAGCAAAGCAAATGAGATGCTTTTAAAATAACTTGATCCAGGATCTAACATGTGGACAAAGTTGCAGACTTGCCAACTTCCTTCATTCTTTTTGAAAACTTGCATCAGATTTGGATATCCAGACATTATATGGAAATGTGGATCTTTAGAAAAGAGATCACACCAGAGACTTTAAATCTTCCACCTCTTCACTTCCCATGCTGGCCTCAGAAGCCCTAAAGCACAATCTCCACCCACAAAGCTGAAGACTGTTATTGCCTGACTGACCTGCCCCCAAGGAGCTTACAATCCACCCTAAAGGAAGAGATGAATACACAAGAAGGGATGGCAGAGCGACACCACCCAAAGAGCATCACTGAGTGGTGGGTTGCACGTGGGAGGATAAACCCTGCAGGCAGTTAGCAATCAGAGGAATCAATGAGACCGACACAGGCAGATGAGGCTCTAGGAAGGAGGAAAGGCTTTATTTGGACCTTGGATGAGGCCAATGACTGGCAGAAGCAGAGAAGAGAAGAGAGGGTGAACCAGGTGACAATTCGCATAGCCACCAGGTGGTGAGAGTGAGTCCCTGAAGCAGTAGTGGGATATCCACTGTCACGAAGCCAAGGAGAATGGAATCTTAGAGTTGAAGGAACTGAGCCATTCATGTGAATCAAACACTTGTAAAAATAGCAGCAGCTCTTACGTGTAGAGCTTGTACTGTGTGCCAGATACCCTGCTAAATGCCCTGCAGTTTCTAACCTAATCCTGTGATGTGATCTTGGGCGTGCCCAACCAGTATCTACCAAATTGTTGAGCCTGGTACTTTACCCTTCCTGCAGATTCCATGCTATCTTTCTAAAAAACTTTTTTTCCTGCCTAAGTGAGCCATAGTTGTCACTTGTTTTGTTCCAAGTGAAAATCTTGACTAAACTCAGTAGTAAACAGGCATGCATTTAATTGTTGATTTATGATTGCTTGAATTGGTCAAACTTATATGATGAGTGGCTTATAAGCAGATACTGACTACCAAAATGTTATCAATAAAAGGCATTACAGATAATACAATACAAAACTTGTATGTTAACAAGAGCTTGTAGTCCATATTGAAAGGGAAGTGTTTCAAAGTTTTATTGTAGTGTCATTTCATACCAATGTACACTGTAAAGACACTGACAACTTCAAAACTTCACACTTTAAGTCTGACATAAGCAGTATAACTTTTGAGCAATTTTGAAAACATTTGAGAGAGGATTTCTGGAATTTTTATATCTTTCAGTTCCTTTAGATTACAGTTGTGTCTGGCTCCATGGAACTTTATTTCCCATCTATGTATTCAAGTATTCTCAAGATGAAAGAACTAAAGGGGGAAAAAAAAAGTTGTACCAGTCATTTAGGTACTTGAGAGTAGGTATTATCTCCAAGGGGAATACATTTGAAGGAATATGTTATTTTCCATGATTTGCATTTAGAAATATTAACTTAGTTTTTCTTTCAACTGAAGAAACTGAAACAGAAATTAAAAGCAACAGTATCACATCTCTATAGCAAAGAATAATAAGCATTTTCTGTTCCATAACCTGAAGCCTATGAGCATTATTCCCTGAGAAAGGTATTTATCGATCATTATATTTCAGGGGAATTCATAGAATGTATGTATCTATAATAATGTAATTGCCTAAAAGACAGAAAAAAAAAATGACCACAGTGACTTAAACACACAGAACTGCATTTTTATTACCTAACCTGTAAAGAGGTATTCTGTGTAGTAGGATGTTCTCAGGGAATCTTGGCTCCTTCCCTCTTCCCACTCCATTATTCTTCACTTGAATTTCAAACATAAAGAAAGAAGAGCCAAAAGCTTTCTCTTTCCAAAGCTTGCTTATTGATTTTTTGAAGGACTTTTACATCCATTTACTTACTTAATTACTGTTCATCTGGCCATTCTGGCTGCAAGGAATGCCGAGCCACTGCTAATTAGCTGTCTACACTACAGTGGAGAAAGGCAGGAGAAACAGGATTGTAAAGAAATTTTGAGTAGCCAATGAACATATTCCCCCACTGTATGTTTCCCTGTTAGAGCAAGTTTAAAGCACTTTTAATGAATTGAAACAACTAATCAAACTTGCTTTTTGCTTCCATATTTGATGGTAGGTTTATCTGAAAGGACCCAATCAATTGGTTGTTTTGTTGACACTTGAATAAATATGTTGAGAAGGACTAGTGCCTTTGGGAAAATTATACAATACCAAAATTTTTAAAAATATACTTGGCCAAGGAAATATTCTCACGCGATTTTGCTTGTGAAGCACAGGCATGAAAAAGTTATCTAAGAGTGCAGTTTCTGTCTGGAAAGCATGCATTTGTTTCCTAAATAACCATGAGTGCAGACCAAGTCCTATAATGCCACTTTCTTCAAAGAAGCAAAGGTAGGTCATTTGAAATTTGAAGGTCATTTAAAACTCTGCCCTAGACAAATGGAGTCTGATTTTATCAAATACATTCATGCTTTTGGGATATGGTACCTTTGAAAGAAAAGCCTACATTAAATGTCATACATTACTTTAGATATTAAATAAAAATGAACTCTAAGTACAGTTTTCTAAGAATCTATAGTTTCCTTTATTCTGTTCAATTTCATTTTTTCAGAAAGCTGTTCCTTTTTTGTCAATTTAATTTTACTTGTTGGTGCAGACTGTGATGTGATATGATATGCCAGTTTTGTCTCTCTTCTCATGTTATATGATGTCACCCAATAGAGGTCTGCATTGCTGAATTATACTTCCCTTTGGATATGTCAAACCTGTGGCTCTAATTTACTTTTTGTCAATTATGACTTTGAGAGCAAATGAATCTATGTGCGGAAGACACATGTACATGCTGCCTCAACCCCTACACCTCCACACACATAGATATATTTGCAGAAACTCAAAGAAAGTGAGTAATTACAAAGCATCTGTTGTAACATTTTTACAAATCAGTCTTCATAACTTGTTGTGCATTCCACTTTCTCAACTTTTTTTAAAAAAACACACAATATATAATAAATAGGTGAATGGGGACAAGTTGTTCCTTACAGTATAATTCCAATTAATACATGAAAAAGAAATGATGAAAAATGAAAATTTTATTTAGTCAAACACTAGAGAACCATCATTGGATGCTAAAATTAGTAGGTAAAGTATGACCAGAAACAGAATCCTTACCTCGTCTCAAAGTATCTCCCCACAAAATACAGATTAATATAAAGTGAAAAATGGTAACTTTACAGTGGAGGAACGTGGCAGACAGCAATTTATCCTCCTGAATAAAGTTCACATTGCCAGTATGAGACACTCTTTTTGCACCTCTTTCCTAACAGGATCCAGAGAATGGCACAGCATCACCTGACATCCTGATGGCTCTGCAGGCTCTCCTCAGAATACTGGGCTCCTTCACCTCTCTTTTTACTAAGGTGACCTCCAAGCTCATATTTCAACCTTATGGGTGTATCTTGCCTCAAGGCCAAGGAATTCTCAATTTCTCCAGGAAATGTCCACGAATATTTTATGTATAGAAGGCTGAGTTAGTGTAATAGGGGATATAAACAGAATAAAACACACTGTTCAGCCTCCCCAAGTTCAGAGATTAGCCAAGGATGCATAAATCTGAGTATGCAAATATAAGAAGAATGTAACCAAGTTCTATGATGCAGGTAGAAGCAGTGTCACCAGCACTGGTGAGCTGGACTTGGACATAATGAGCACTGGTTACTATGTTTAGACTCTTCCATGGTTCACACTTCTAGGGAAGACATGCATCCTCACTTAAGAACCATAAAACTACAAGACAGTATGTACGAAAAAAGGCAAAGCAGAAAGTTTTGGATGTACCTGTTGAAACCTATGCTAGACTCTCATTCTGACATGATACCAAATATTCTCTTCCTTTTACTTCTCTTCATTCATTTTATCCCTCAAATTGCCCTTCCATGTTCTCTCTCCCCTTCTCAAATGCATTCTTTCTATTCTTCTGCTTTCAATGTGGCAACAAAAATTTCACAAAATTTCATAATTATATTCATATCCATGACCTCTTATTTGTAAGTCAATTTAGACTTCACAACTATACTTTCTGATCTTTAGAATTGATAATCACTAAACATTGTACATATATATGAATAAATCTTGAACAAATAAACAAATAAATATCTCCTTACCCTTTGGTCCATAAAAGTTAAATTACCACATGTGTTTGGAACTGATTTAAACATTTTCTTGACTGAAGGTCAAAATATCATCAAGAAGGATCTTTGAAGTACATTCTAATTTTGTATCTTCTTCCCTTTCAAGGCACTTCAGCAAAAGATCGCCTTGCACTTACACATAGCCATGAATACTAGTATCACCTGGCATTGAATAGCAGACTGTTTCTGGAGATACTGTGTAACAATTGCATTGTGCAGATAGTATTTGAAAATGGAGGACCAAAGAAAGTCATTCAGCAGTGAAAACAATAAGTTACAGAAGTTAGGTTATCATTACCTTACTGGTGGGGGAAATACCTGGAAGAACAGGTTAAAGATTAGCAAAAAGAAATGAGTATAGTACACAAAGAAAGTCATCAATTTCCCTGTGAGGAAAGGAGACAGTAATATAAAAATTACAAAATGTACTATTGCTGTGTAAATTAAATTCCTTCATTTTCCCTCGGAGGACTAGGTTTGTATTCTGTTTTATAATAAAATGTAATGTACCTCATAAATATATACAACTACCATGTACCCACATAAATTAAAAATATAAAACATTATAATGTAAAAAAATTTAATCCTGTTTTATAATGAAATTTAAAATAAATTATAATTGGTATATGTGTGGTGTTTACCTTGCACAAATAGGTTTCTCTCACACAATCTTATGTGTTTTTCACAATAGTCCCGTGAGATTGGCATGGAAAATATTTTCATTTTATACTTGAGAGAGCTGAATCTCAGTAAGGGCTGATGCTTTGTCCAAGTTAAATTGGTCTAACACACAGCAGATTGAGTTCTCAACACCACACTTCCTGTTCCAAGGGCCATGCTCTTCACACATCACTCAGCTCATCAGAAATCTGCTAGAGAAATAAGCTGCCAATGGTTGTTTTCTGGTAAGTTATTGATCTAGACTCTTTGTTTAAATTCCTTGACTTTTAAGGAACCCAAAAAGAAATAATGGGGAACTTATAGTATGACCTAAGAAAATATAGCTTTGAAGGTGTTCCAAAAGAAGAAATTAAGAATCAATTGGAGCTATGCATTGTGAAGCCAAATGCCTTTTCTCTATGATAAAAGTTTCAGGGAGAGTGACTACCTTTTTTTCCTTCCATCTACTCCCCTCTGCTCCCTGCTTAGCACCAATTATGGATGTCATTGTCATCTTACAGAATCCCAGGGAGATGGGAGACACTAACAAATGTGTCATTCTTCCCCCAACCTGCTTATTAGTCAATCAGACACCTAATTTATATATTGAGTGTGTCTTGCAGAATGGTTTATAGATATTTCCTTTTATAATAGTCTCCAAGAAGATAGGATACAATGCAGACAGTGCAATAGATTGTTTTTACAAAGCTGTCATATCTTCAAAAAATTACTAAAATGTGCTGCATCCTTGAGAGATAGCCAGAAACAATGCAACACAGTGAAAAAAGAAACCACTTCACTTAAGTGAATTAAGTACACTGTAAGATAATGATGAAAATGTACAGTATGATAAATACAAAATGAGTAACATTTATTATGTTTATCAAATATTACGTACTGTGCATAATTATATGTGCTAGACTTTTACACAACTGGTAGCCCAGTACATTTGTTGATGCCAGCATCACCACAAACATGTAAGTAATGCATTGCATGATGAAGGCTAAGATGTCTTAGGCAATAGGAATTTTTCAGCTGCATTATTATCCTGCAGGACCGTCGTTGTACATGTGGTCTGTTATAGATCCAAATGTCATTATGAGGTAAATGGCTGTGTAAAATCAGGTCATCTGCAAACAGATACAATTTAACTTTTTCCTTCCTGATTTGAAGGCATTGTATTTCTTTTTCTTGCCTTATTGCTTTTAAGCAGAAAGACTAAGAGTGGAAATATCTGAAGGTTGTGTGACCTTAGTAGTAATCAAGACGAAACAAATGAGAAAATGAAGGGGTGACTTTCTATTGGCTCAGTGATACAACTTTCTGACTAGTATTTTCTATATGCTTAAGTATTCATTTGTTTTACTTGATTTTATATACACATGTATGTATTATAGTTTTAAATTAGAGGTCCTCACCTTTCCCAATACAACCTTACCATTCTCACTAGCATTCTTAGGGGCCACATGTAAAATAAGTGAAACTACATCATTTTAACTGCTTTTTTCAAAGCCATCACTAATTCCACTGGAATTCCTTTGTCAGGCCTTGGTTAGTAAATTATACATGCTGACCCCATGTTGAATCTCACTGAAGAGTGGGAAAAATTCATCACTGTTGGATAAAAAATGGCTTATAGAAGCTGAGGAAATATTTTAGTTTTTCTTTGTGATTGAATCATGTGATCAAAGTCAATAGCCTGCAAACATGACTTACATCAATAGATTTGCTCTGTTTTTTTTAAGAATGGGTTTTTTTTCTCAGCATGGATTCTGTAGAACTCCAGTTTGGTCAAGATAATAAATCTTCCATTAGCTACAATCCCCAGGGAAACTGCAATTGCTTTTTTAAAATTTTGTCTTTATTTTATTGAGGATTTTGGGGAGAGTAGCCACTTTCTTTTTATCCAGTCTCCTCATTTTCCTTTTCAGAATTGCAAGTAATAAGTTTAATTTAATTAACTTTTTGCTTGAAATTTTAAAACACAAAAATCATTGTGTTTGGTATCATTTTATATCATCATCTTTACATCCACATATTTTAAAATTTATCAACCACATACCTATATTATTTTCCTATGATATGGATTCATAAGCTACTTGGGTCAAATATCATCTGCTAAAATTAAATTGTATGTAGTAAATGCACATATATGTATTTTACTCTAAAATAAAGTATATTACTATTAGTTCTTGAGCCTAACCTCAAGGTCATATATCAACACTGCACAAACTTTGTTCTTGGAAATATCATTTTTACTGAGTATGCATACAAGCTCACAGCTCTGAAACCCAAAAACTTCAGAAATTTTCTTAGAAAATTTGGCAAACAATTCCTTAGTATCTAAACTTAAAAGAGTGTGAGGCATTTTATTATAGTCTTTATTCATCATAGAGTGAAACTTTTTCTGGAAAACTATAGAAATGTTGTGTTTGATTTGCTGCTGGCATAATTATGTAAGATATGAGCTTTCCACCTCATTATCTTTCTGAAATCTGAAATATTTTCGTTTCCAAATCAAATCTGACAAAAAAGGTTCATGTAAGAGACTGTGGATCACACACACACATGCAAGTGAGTGCATTTTGTGGGACATAAGTTTAAAAAAATTCTAGGTGAAATAAAGACAAAAAAGGTCTCTTTTTTATTTCTTAGGTCTTTTACTTTGTTCATTTCCTTTGACTTTCCAAGGAGCGATGAAGTATGCAGTGTTTTCAGAAAATTTGAATGAGTAACCACTTTATCAAGAAATTTCTAAATTTCTCATATGCCCAGTCTTCAGCAAACCTTTTTTAGAAAACCACGTAAGTAGAGAAAGACTAATTGTCCTAAATTTGGACAGCTGCACCATTATTTCATTTCCATCACTCACAGGAACTTTACGTGCAAGGTCATCAATTCTGTCTGCATTGCCAAACTAAATAGCCATTATTCAGTTCTCATCTTTCCTCTCATAGCATTTTACAGTGTTGATCGCCTCCTTCTTGAAACTGTAGTTGGCATCCAGGACACCACAAACACCACAAAGTCTCTTTTTATTTTTATTTTTTTCACCCCCTCATTTGCTGCTACTTGGGTCTCCTTGATCAGAACAGTAACCTCTTTTAAATCTCTAAAGATTGAAGTGCCTCAGAATTCAAGTCTCAGATCTGTTCTTTTCTCTATCTTTCTTTACCCTCTATGCAATCTAATTCCCATCTATATTTTGAAACATATCATGAAATGCCCATCTATATCTGAAAACCCTCCGTAGTGAGCATGAACCCTGAATCTCTCTACAAATAACCAACTTCCTTTACTTTGGTGGAGTTTCAATTGATTTTACTTTTCTTTTGTGATTATCTTTATGCAGAAACAACATTTTATTATATGTACAGATGTAGTCTTCATCCAAGGTAATTTTGTTTAAACAATGGACTTTCCCCATGTAAACCAGACCTTGATATGCATACTTCAGGGAAGATAGGATAAGTTAATTCATGGCTTTTAAGCTTGAAATTCTGAAGTTTTCAACAACAGATTTGAGATTATTCTTGAGTATGCCTGTGCATTATTTCCTGTCTGAAGCCTTGGAATATGGTGGTTATTATCTGCTTCCTCTCTTCCCAGATCTGTTATCTGCCTTTCTCTTCTCTGTTCTTTGGCCCAAGAGGCCGATCGCTGTAAAATTGATTATTGAAGATCCCTGGATCTCCCACTTACAGTTGTGTTCAGTCAATGTGATTCACCATCAGGAGGAAGGAAAAGGGAGAAGTCAAGGTATTTATACCTCTTGCTTCCGACTAGCTTCAGTGAAGTTCTGGAAGTGGCTGTCTCCCGCAGTGACTATACCCTTTTTAGTTTTCCCCTTTATAATGAATGGTTCCAGGCCCTAACCAAAGCTCCACTAACACTATTTCTTTCCCTTACCATCCCTTCTCACCTGGAGTTGGGGAACAGCTTCCTGCTTTACTAGTCCTTAGGTGCCTCAATACATCTTGTGGAGGCACTCATGGTAACCTCATCCACTCTACTATTTCAGCATGCTGGTGAAAGGGAACTTTTCAAGGCTGTGTATCAATCTGTTTCCTGGACAGAAACCAACAGCACGCTCAGAAAATATAATAAAATAACTATTGGCATAGATGTGGGCAAAGTTTTGAGAAATATCAAGGTGAGTTGTACATTAAATATCTTCACAGACATCTGATTGAAGGCTTTGGGTCTGCACTTATCATAGAGTATGACATAGATATATCATAATATCTGGTTTATTTCTTCCTTGTTTTGCTAGATTTACATGCATCCTGCCTGAGAATTTTACTGCATAATTTTCAATTTTCATTATTATAAAAGAGGGAGAATGTAGATGAAAATAAGTGCTCAATGAATAGTTGAAACTAAGTTTCAAAATTTTATTCTGACTCCAAAATATATCCTGCTCCTATAAAAAATGAAAAATAACAGACATATTTATAGATGCATTTCACTGAGGCTCAGTAGTTGTGTATATATGAAGAAAGAAAACATGCAAAAATTCAGCAGAAGGGAACAGAAGGATATAGAGCAAAAGCACAGAACCAGATTTTACATCACTATTTCATCTATTTTAATCCTACAACTAACAACATTCAGTGAATAAAAAGAGTATGCAGAAGAATTGAAATTTTAGAAAGTAATGAAATACCCTCTAGTAAAAGATTCTAAACTCAAAGATTATCAAATAAATAAAACCATGAAAACTTATATGTCTTTATTTTCTACATAATTAGGAAAGGAGGGTACTTGGATATTTGCTTTAGATACTAGAAAAAAATTAATTTGGAATTATGGGAGAAAAAAGTATCTGATCTGTCCACAGCAAGGAATATTTCTAAGAACAAGAGAGGACAAGAAAGTAAGAGGATAGATATAGGTACAGGCAGAAAGATATTTAGATAAATACATAAATCTAGAAATAGGTAAAGATGTGTTGGAGAAATTTAAGACTATGGAAAGTTATACTTTATAGTAGAAAACAAGTTATTAAATGTAGAAAGAAAAGGAAAAAATTATTATTTGACCCCCATGATAAAAATTAATTCAGGTAAACAATCATCAATGAATGCTAAAACTAGTGGGTTCAAAGTCTAAAGAGCAATAAGATTTGTACAAAGTTTCAAGGAATTTCCCCCAAAAGAAAAATAAAAGTATTGACTTTATAATGGAGAATCCTGACCGATATTATCTTAACCAAGAAGTCAAACATAATGTCACTAGAAGTAAGACCAGTAGACATTGTGTGCTTCCAGATGTGATGTACTGAAGAGAATACACATCCCTATTGTAATCTTCCTGAGGGGAAAAAGGCTATCATAATTTAATGATGAGGAAAAAAAACAAAAATCCCGTAGTGAGAGATACTCTACAAAATAACGGTGCAGTATTTTCCAAAATTATCAATGTCATAAAGCAAGTCACAAACTCTTTCTTGAAATGTGCATAGTTTACTGCATAGGGCATAGTCTTATATCAGAACTCTATGAATTTGTATTGTGAGTCTTCCCTCGGGTCTTGCCATAAACTCTGCATGGTGTCCTTTGTCACCTCTGCATTTGTAATAACATAAGATCTGCCAGAGTATATGAACCAAGCAGAATCACTTGTGTTACAGCCTGTTCCTTTCTGCTCTGGGCTCCACTCAAAGCAAGACTATTTTGTGTCACTCAATATGTGGGCTGGAACATTATTGCCAAGGATTATGCTTTGTCCAAGACCCAAAAGGTCTTCTCAGTAATTATGCTTTTTTGTTTGTGGATGAATATGTGAGATACAATAATATGCTCTTTATTTTGGAGGAGATACGCTGCCACATCCCAGATCATTAGACCATTAATATGTTTACCAATGTACTGGACCACTTTTTTTCAGAATGCAAGCTTCTTACTAGGACTCTTAACATACTTGCCACTTTTCACTGGTAGTGTTAGAGATATAGTCAATATCTTGGGAAATTCTGACATTTTTCAGAATGTCCAGACAGTTCAGGTGTCTTCAGAATATATTACATCAGAGGGCAAGAGAGCTAACATAAACCCGGGACAAGACTGTAAACATATATTGTTATCTGCCCTTAGTAAATGCAAACCATTCATGGTCTTCTCTTCTAATAGAAACAAAGAAATGCATTGGCCGGGCCAATGATGGCTTAGCATGTACTTGTGACTGTGTTAATCTATTCTAGCAGAAACACCATTTCTGGCACAGTAGCTGCAATTAGAGCTATTAAATGTTTGAGTGTGCAGTAGTACTAATCCAGAATGTGTCTGGATTCTGCAAGAACTATACTGATGAATTAAATGAAGATATGATAGAGATAAACCATCTGTCATTCTTTGGCTACTGCTGCTCTCAGAAGGTAAGATTGTTTTTATCTATCTTGGTGGAGTGCTGGGGCAGTTTCAAAAGTTTCCACTTTGTCTTTTCCACTATGATATCTCTTAACCCTACTGGCCAAGGAACCAGTGTAGGATTCTGTCAACTACCAAAGTTATCTATTTTAATTGCATATTTCGTGCTATATACCCAATGGATTAACTGCTAGATAGACCTAGGCCAGGATTCTATTAATTAGCTGGTCATTACAAAGCAGGTTCACTGTGCACCAGCATCAATCCTAGGGGAGGACTCAAACCCCTTACCCGCTGCATGTTAGAATGTGCCAATTTCTATCACTTGCATGAGTCCTGTGAGACAGAACACTAGCACAGACTAGGTTACATGGAGCAGGCTTATTGCTTACAGGTGGGCAACAAGGAAAAGCAAAAGCTTAAGATTTGTGGTAAGCTGGTCTCCTAAGGCTCAAGAAAGCTGCACAATGGTGGATGAAGTCTCATCTCCACGTGCCCCACTTGCACCACACCTGAGGGACCCTGGAAAGCTCTCCACTCTGGATTTTATACTTTGGGAGAAACCTAAATTGCCGGACTAAAGCATTGTAGAAGATCCTGCTCTAGGAGAGACAGGAACAGAGCCTGTGCTGTTCTGGCTAATTCCTTCTTATCCCAGGATGCTGCATTTCAAGAACCTTCTATAGTTATTCTTGAGAACTACAAACAAGAAAGGGGGAAAAACCGAGTCAGTCCAAGGCCACTAAGGAAACTGTCCTGCAGTCATTACATGTTCTAAATCTAATGGGTGTTCATATTGATGCTTTGAGTTGATGGAAGGTCTAATTGGGAGAGCACTGGGAGAGCACTGGGCACAATCATTATTGTGCATACTCGTCATTGATTTGAAGAGCCCTTCTTGGAGACCAGGCCTTTTACTCCAAGAGTAAAGTGTCTAAAAACTGACTCAGTTCTGGAAACTGAATATGGGTGGTGTCTTATTTTGGGTCACTTCTTTCAGTATCCTAATAATCCATCTTTGATTTCTTTCGATTGTATCAATTGAACAGAGCACTCCTCAGCTCCATCTATTTGACTCCTAGAGATGTCATGTTCGAATAACCATCTCTATAACCTTCTCCATGTCAGAATTCCCTAGCTGCCACTTTGCCTTTTTCCACTCAATACAATAATTACAGCCATCTGACTTACAGTTACATACTGCCACCTGTCTATTGTTTTAAGTTTCTACCACCTCCACTGCTATTATGAGCCCAATTCTGTAATAGTATCTCTTCCCATCATCCCTGACCTACAGATGAGAGCAACTACTGAAATATTTAGTGGTCTGGTGGCCCCTAACACTAGCATATTTCTTACCATTTTGCATAAGATACATCCTGTGGGCCATACTTTGAAGCATATGTATCTGATAGGTTTTCCAATATCGCATAGTACAGTAGTCTTCCCTTATCTGCAAGGAATACATTCTGAAACGTGAAGTGGGTGCCTGAAATCATGGATAGCACTGAAGCCTATATGTACTAAGCTTTTTTCCTATCCATACATACTTATGATAAAGTTTAATTTAATTTGATTAATCTGGCACAGCACATTGATGTCCATCAAAACACTTTTTCTGTCTATGTCTTCCACCTACAACTTTAATTAACATCTTCTCCATCTCAAATAAGCACTTATATTGCACTGTGGCTGCAACTTTTGCAGTTTGAGGTATACAGCATAACTAGTACAAATGTATTTCTCCTTCTTCACAATTTCATGGAAAAGAGATTTGTTTTTACCATAGACCTTAGCAACCTCAGCATACATAAGTTTTTCCTTCCCTTGTTGAAAACTTTTACCTTTTTCAGTTAATGGAGCAATTTATGGCTTCCCTTTAGCATATCTGGATTGCCTGCATCACTACTCTTACACATTGGAGCCATTATTAAGTAGAATAAAGGTTACTTGACCACAGTGCTGAGATACTACGATAGTCAGTCGGATAACTGAGACATCTACTAAGTGGGTAACAGGTAGGTAGCATAAACAGCTTGATTCTGCTGGACAAAGGGATGATTCATATGCCAGGCAATGTGGAGCAGAATAACATGAGATTTCATCATGTTTCTCAGAACAGCACACAATTTAATATTTACGGATTATTTATTTCTGAAATTTTCCATTTAATAATTTTGGACTGGGGTTGACCATGGGTAACTGAAACCATGGAAAATGGAGGACTACTATACAGCAAATCCACTCTAGCATGCTCACTATTATGAAAACTTTAATATCTTACTCCACAGTCTGCAGTGTGATGTGTGAGGTTTCCATCTCAATAATAAAAGTTACCGCTTTTTCCACACTTCATTATGTCTGCAAGTATAGAATGTTCTTGCCAAGGTAATAAAGCCTATATCCTAAAAGGGTACTAACAAATCAATTAGCTTTCTATTTTCTATTTTCTATTTATCCACACTTGATCCAGCATCCCTTATCTTCAGTTCTATATTGACTTTTAAGGTTTCTGGTGGTATATGTTAGCTAGGTCCTTTAGATTTTTTTATAATATGATTCCTTTTCTTCTTCATCAAATATTCTATATATTTGAATGGGTTGTGTTGTAAATTAAACCTAGTAAAGTCTTAGTATCCAAGAGAGAAGATAAGAGCAGATCCTGAGGTGCAATATGAGTGCATGTTGCTGTAGAGGAGAAACTTTCACATCATCTTCAAATAAGGGTGGTTCTAGCCATTAACAGCTAGGAGTGGGCCACTTCTTCAGGCCCAGATAATTCAGGAAAATTTAGAAATATAAGAATTTTTAGATGTATTAACACAAATGTCTCTAGGTTAAAAGTTTTTACTTGTAATATTTAATGTTTTGTGTTGGATTATTGCCTGCATCACTACTCTTACACGTTGGAGCCACTACTAAGCAAAATAAAGGCTACTTAATAATATTAAACCCACTTATGCCTAGTGTTCCATTATTGGAACACTCAGCATGTGGGAATTATTTATATCTTACTGCTCAAGGTCATCGGCAAGGTCTGATTGCAAAAATTCAAAAAATTGCAACCTCAGGCATAAATAGGTTAAGTCAGTAATAACAGACTGGTCAATATTATTGGTCAGTAATAACAGACTGACCAATATTAATTCTTTTTGAAATGCCTTTTTCATTTTTGGCACCAAGGTTCTAATGCACTAATAAAAGATTGGAAAAGCTTCCCCTCTTTTGTATAGTATCACTGTTAATATTTTTTCTTAGATCTTTGGTAGAATTCAGGAATAAAACCATCTGGGGCTCGATAATATTGTTGTGGTAGCTGGGGTGATTTTAAATTACAGATGAGGAGACTTTAATTACAGATTCAATCTTTTTAAAAGGTACAGATCTGGGGGGTTTCTGTTTATTCTTATATAAGCTTCAGTAATTTGTTTTTCTCTATGATTTTTAAATTTAGTCTAAATTTTCAAATGCATTTCTAAAAAGAAGCTACTCACAATGTCTTTTTATATGTTTCACTGTCTTCAAGGTTTGTAGTGATGTCCTTGTTTATTTATGACATAGGTAATTTTACCTGCTTTCTCTTTATGATTATTAAATATGTTTAGGGTTTATTAATTTGTATCAGACTTTCCATAAGACCAACTTGTTTTATATTGTATGCTTGTTTTCTATTTAATTAGATTCTATCTCTTTAGTAATTCTGAAATAACAATTTTTCATTACTCTCCAATGTCTATTAAATAATACAATATTTGGGATAGAGTCCTACCTAGGTTGTAATATATTTAAACAAGTGTGATAATGTAAGTTTTCATCTATAGTTCGTGTGTCTTTCAAGTATTCTAATTCTCTGTCTATGCAGGTGAGCAATCGTAGAATAGTAAGCATCTATCATAAAGTCAGAAAATCTTCAGTTTGGGCTCCAGCTGAATTTTTAGTAGCTATATTAATACCGACAAATTAACGTATTTCAACCTCAGTTTTCTTGCCTGTGAAATGGAAATACAATATATTCATGTTAGGATTTTTGAGATAGTTAATTGAGAGAATACATCTCAACTCAGACTTTTCTGGGTTCTTGGCAAATATTGGTTCCAATACATTATTTCTTGTTTTCTTTTGTAGACATGAAAATTGAAGTGAAGTGAATGGTTCCTACAAGGTAATATTTAAGTCAATAATTAAATGAAAGTAGAATTCAGATATTCGAACTCATTTTTAGCTAAAATATTCTTACTGAACTGTTATTTATGAAAGAAGAAAAAAGCAATTAGTAATTTTCTGGTTTTTCTCTGAATTTATCACATAGATGCTAGTTTTCACCTTTATATACTTCTTATAAAACATATATACATTTTTCCTATTTATACATCATTATCTTTCCCATGGACTTGCCATTTTACATTGCAGTGACATCTTAATATTTACTTCTTGATTTCAGTTATAAAATTATGATTTGTGAAGATCCATACCTTTAAGCAAAACTTGGCTGCCCTGCAAAACAAATTAAATAATAGTCTCTGATATATAAATATCATCCAAACCAAGTTACAAGTTTCTTTGGAAAAACGTAATATTTCCATTTCCTATATCAGTATGCCTCTCTCTTGGTTGCTAGGCATTGTTTTAGCAAGGAACCATTGTGATCCTGAGATACATTAGAAAGATAGGGAAGGCATAATATCAGCCCTTTGGCAACTGGATTCTACATTTTGTGTTATGAATTCTATAAATGTCTAATTAAATTTTAAATTTCAACACAATATTAAAATACGTAAAAGTGGTAATAGAAACAAAATATGTTAACTCAAATTTTTATAATTAAATCATAGTGTATTAGATCCTATTAAATCTTATGCTGACATATTAATTCTCCTTTTATATAGCTATTATTTTATAACTGTTTTGACTATGATTTTTGAATTTGTAGTTTATTTTAATATAAAAAGGAAAGAATGCAAGAAAGAAAAGAAAGGAAGGAAAGAAGGCAGGCAGGCAGGCAGGCAGATAGTCCAGAGAAAAGCAAAGTAGCATGATTATATAGAACAGGATAGTCCCTTAAAGGAAAATAGAAAATCACCAACCGGAAGAAGTAGGAATGGATGCTGAATATGGAAACACCACTTACAGCTACTACACATAAGTAACACAGAAAAAAATGGACTTGGGGCTATATGCATGGCTTCACAATCACTTTGGTCATCAATAAACCAGGACATTAAAAAGTGTTTGGAAAGATAACACACTTTGAGCAGTAGAGAAGGGGCAACTTTTCAAAATATTTTGCTTTGTGTTATCATCTTCATTATATATGCACTGCCTAAAAAGAGAGATATTAAATATCAGAAGCTGATGCAGAATAGCATTTCTGAAGAATTCTCAATATATCATTGCCTAATAAGCCCTATTAAGAGACACAGTGCTGGGGTCACATTACACACCAAATGGGAGGGGAGAGTTGGAGAATCACAAAGGCTTGGTGCCAAAGAAAGACACTGAAGCAAAAACTACAGAGATCTGCCTTCACTCCCTCAGCCTAGAATAAGTTTTACATTTATCAATGGAAAAACTAAATTAAACCTATCTATAAAATTGTTAAGCTTCTGATGTAACCTTTATGTTATCATCTATTTTAATCAGTGATAGAGAACATTATAGTGTTCCACTCTTTAAGGAGATACTTCATCACCAAATAAATATCTTATATCACCTATTAGAGGTAATAGAGCAATAAAAGAACACACTTAAAGATTAGAATCTAATATCCATAAAGGAGCTAGGGAAATCCTACATTATATTTGAATTTATGACAATTTTTCAAAATCTTTCACTTCGTGTTATCATCTTCATTATATATGCATTGCCTAAAAAGAGAGATTTTAGGTAGGGCAGGGTGGCTCATGCCTGTAATCCCAGCACTTTGGGAGGTCAAGGCGGGTGGATCACGAGGTCAGGAGATCGAGACTATCCTGGCTAATGCGGTGAAACTCCCTCTCCACTAAAAATACAAAATGTTACCCGGACGTGGTGGCACGTGCCTGTAGTCCCAGCTACTCGGGAGACTGAGGCAAGAGAATCACTTGAAACCAGGAGGCAGAGGTTGCAGTGAACCGAGATTGGGCCACTGCACTCCAGCCTGGGGGACAGAGCAAGACTCCGACTCAAAAAAATAAAAGAGAGGGAGAGAGATCTTAAATATCAGAAGTTGATCTAGAATAGCATTTCTGAAGAATTCTCAATATATCAGTGATTGTATTTAGCAACAAAGGATATAGTTTCATAAGATTACAGAGTTGTTCTCAAAATAATTTTATCCAACCCATTCAAATGAGTTGATAGCGATCCTGAGAGATAAAATGACTTGGCCAAGGTCGTCCAAACAGCTTATCTCAGAGTTAGAAGGATAACCCACTGCTTTTCTCACACTTTAATGTCTCTGGTGTGTAAGTTTTCTACCTACACGTTTCAGGTTTCCTTACACACATGCACACACGCACACACTCACACACATCAGGAACAAAGGAACTAGCAAAATGAAGACATGTCTATATAATTGAAATCATTTACTTTGAATGATATAATTATTTGTGTGAGTATATGACCATGAGCACATTAAACTGACGTGGAGTTATAGCTATAAAAACAGATAGTACTAATAGGAGATGATATTAGATTTATAAGATGTAATTGTTCTAAAATCTTTATTGTTAGTACTAAGGATTGACAAATCAAGGAGAATGTATAGACGTTTAATACCTTATTTTCATCAAAAACTATAATTAAATCTGATGACTGCATCATGGACAATGTGGAAAAGGTGCTGACAGGAAGAATAACACATCCAGATAACCTACAGACTAAGCAGCCAGATTCCCCAAATCACTGGACCCATCTCAATCTGGAGGAATGGGAATTGTTCATTCAACTGCATTCACGAGTACTGCATATTCTTAAAATAGTTTTTAAAAGACAGCTTATTTCATAGTTACAAGAAAAATTACAGGAAAGATATTTGTCAATAATTATCAAAGTTCTGAGATTTTACCCTACTTGCAAGCTAACAAGTTGGCCTACCACATTTTCATGGATTTTGGCAGAGATACAATATCCCTGGGTCAGAGACAAAGATCTTTATTATACAGAGCGCAGCAGACAGCATGAGCTTCATACTTACATTTGTTTTTCTTATCCTGCAAGTCCCATAGAATTGATATGGAGAGGTCCAGTCAATGCTGCTGCACATATGGTGGGCCTGTACCACAGCTGAGAAGCCTTGCGCTTAAAAAACCTGAATCCTTCACAGGGTACTGCTGATAAACATGCCCAATTTTTGCCTCAAGGGAGATGTTATCTTTGTAATCCTGGAGAGCTAACAAATTTATCTTCTGATCAAGGACTGAGAAACTATCTTTATCACACAAGTCTGTTCCTTCACACAGACATCCTTGAAAAGATAGTCCAGAACAAAAGCTCTCAGCACCTCTACTCAAAAGCCATGCAGAAATGTGAGAGATCAGTGGGAAATTATTTCTCAACATGTGGTTGTATTATCAGCCATTCATGAACTTGCACAAATTGCTCCAAAAGTAATTTCCTCTAATTGAACACCTAACAAACTTTACTGGGACAGCAAATAGAATGTGGCAGCTGGCACTTGCTTTCAGGGGCAAGCATCTAAAAACCCAGAAAAGTTCAATTCTACCTGTTATCTCAAAACCCCACACAAATTTCCTTACAAACCATAAAAAACCTATGTGTCTTATATCTAAAAATTCCTCATTCTGCACTGATAAGAAAAAGAAATGGAAGAAAAAGAAAAAAAAATGTGATATAGTCATTTTATGAACTTCTGTTTGCTTTTATGAACTTCCTTCCAGAACTTTTTCTGGCTTCAATGATGAAGCTGGGATGTGCCACACGAGCTCACACATTGGGCAGCTTTCTAGAGGAGGGAGATATGTTGTTAACCCATTCTGCATGAGAGGTCAGGCGGCACAGGGTCTGAAACCACTATACTAAATAACAATCTCATCAACCACTGTTACTTTTTACTGGGTTGCACCTTGGGTTTACCTAGTTAGAGTTTTTCCCAAGTTCATTTGAAGAAGGTGGTATAGGCAGTAACCTGATGGGCACAGAGCCTTCTCCAAATTGCAAAGAAATCAGACCCCAACCTTGTCAACAACAACCATATCTGCCTCAGTAAGACATTCAACAAATCCACAGTTGGAAGCAAATTCAGAGTTGGAAATAAGTCTAAATATCCTTATGATAGTAGTTAATAAAGGAATATACAATCTATTTTCTGATTTCTTATGCAAGGGTTAGAATTCTTAATTATTTGCCCTCTATCTAAGGGGCAATTAGAATGTTTGACTCTGTCACTTTCCTACTTATTTATAGAGAATTCATACACAAAAAAGGCCATTTAATATTTGATGATATTTTTAACTCTTAAAAACTCTGTTATTATTATATTAACAAACAAGAAATGATAAATAGCGAGCAGGAATTTTCGAGCTTTTTTCTTTTACAGGTACATGTTTTGACTTCATATTTGTATATGTAGTCTTCAGAATCACAGCGACCTATTTGCGAGAAATGAATGTTCTTCCTAAATCAAACCATCTTGCTTATAATGTTTTACACATGAAGATGGAGTGTATATCACAGTTGCTGAGGAAAGACTAGAGCTAAACTTCATTCAATTTCGTTATGAACTTTCAGAATTTATGTGAATTCTTTGAAGCCTATGTCTTAACTCATTTGAAATGATTCATCTTTCAAATAAGTATTAACTCTTTCCCGTGCTTTGTATTACCAGTGTGTTGCGGAAGACAGAAACGGAGAAAGTTGGGAACTATGTTGTAAGTCTTTAGTCAAATGATAACATACTCAGGAAGAGATTATTGGACTGAAGCATATTTCCTGCTTGATTCCGAACAACTTTTTTGTCTGTTTATTGCCCCTACTTACCAGGATAATCCAAGCTGCCAAATTGGATTTGGGCATGTGGCTTGGATTGACTAATGTTTTGTTGCCAACCCTAGATCTAAATATGCAACTCTAATGGGTTCTTTGCTGCATGCACCCAAGCAAGTCAATACACCCAGACAACGGTTGCAGCAGAGAAAGAGGTTTAATCACAGAATCACTGAATGAGAAGATGGGAGGAAACCTCAAATCCATGTCCCTGAGGAGTTTGAGGCTAGGGTGTTTAAGGGTTTTGTAATGGGCTAAAGTGTGGTGATCACTGATTGGTTGAAGAGTGCAGGGTGAAGTCGTGGGTCAGAGAAATGAAGAAGTTGTATTCTCATTCTGATCTGTGTTCCTCTGTGGGGCTCTTCAAACTGGTTGCAAGAATTCTAGGCCTAATAAACATCTTCAGCAATCTTTAAACAAAAGCCTTATGATTCTAATGTCAGAAATTCTATCTCTAGGAACAATGGGGATGCAAATCAATTCTCCAAGCCTTATGACCCCAATGTCAGGAATCCTATCTATAGGAATAAATGTAAATGGTCCACATCTAGTGCTGCAGGACTTTTAGCAACAAGGAAGTGGACCAAACTGCAGCCTGATTAATGTTTAATTATAACTATATTTCTGTCCAGAACCCAGCATGCAATTCTTGTCCACCCAGTGGGAACAGTTCCAAATACATTTTGCAGCTAAACATATTGATGATTTTTTCTGTGTGAAAAAGATAAGGAAGTCTCTACGAAAGGAGACAAAATCCTTTAGGGTAGCAATTAATGGACTCCTCAAAGTCTGTGTTAGAAATCCTGATTTATGGATACTCATAATTTGTGGGAATGTCAACCTACTTTCCAAAAGATAACATGAGATAAATGCAAATTAAACTCAAATTCAAACTTCAGTGACAATCTATTTGGAAAATTCTTGTGTGACAAATAAGTGTTTTGTTTTGTTTTGCTTGTTTCTTCTCTCTTTGGTTTGAATGTATAACTTTAATAGCTGAGCTAGTTTAAACTGGGATAGAAATGTGTTCACTCACCTTAGTAGAATTCAGTGCAAATGACTGATATTAGCTGTATTTTCTGTGCCAATAGACAAGTTTACCACTCATAACGTCTATCATTTAGTACTCTTTTTCTGAATATCCCTTTGTTATCACCTCAATTAAAAAGGAGAAAACAGGAAGTGCCATTTATCCATACAAACGCTTGCTTAAAAAACTTTTTGAGGCATTTTGTTAGTGAGTTGATGATTTGCCCAATGTATCATGATTATTCCATGTAAGAATCTGGATCCTCTCATAGGTAAGGCTGCCTCTAAATCCTGTTCTCTTTCTGCTGTCCTCATATGCCAAACTTTTCTATCTTATTACACAAACTGTCTCTTCCCTTATTATGCTCAGCTGTGGTTTTTTTCTCAAAAAAGAAAAAGTCAAAAGAATATCTTTAAGACACATTGCTTTTGTGTTTGTCTTAAGCCATTTTGTGCTGCTATAACAAAATATCTGAGAGTATATAATTCATCATGAACAAAAATTTATTTGAGATTTATGGTCCTGGAGGCTGTGGAGTACAATATCAAAGTACTGGCATGTGGTGAGGGCCTTTATGCTGAGTCAGCCCATGGCAGAAGGCGGGAGGTGGAGAAACAAGAGAGGGTGAGAGAGAGACGGGGTTTAAACTCACAACCTGTAGCCTTTTTATAATCTGCATTAATTCATTTATGAGGGTGGAGCCCTCATGATCTAAACGCCTCCCATTAGAATACACTACCCAACACCTTTGTTTTGGGGATTGTGTTAGTGTGTCTGCATTGCTATTAGGCTGGTGCAAAAGTAATTGCAGTTTTTGCCATTAAAAGTAACAGCAAAAACCGCAATTACTTTTGCACAAACCTAATATAAAGATGTACCCAAGGCTGAGAGTAAGTTATTTAATTAAAAAAAGAGGTTTAACTGGCTAAGGGTTATGCAGGCTGTATAAAACAGATGGCACTGGTCTGGGCACAGTAGCTCGTGCCTGCAATCCCTGCACTTTGGAAGTCCAGGGCAGGCGGATCACCTGAGGTCAGGAGTTCGAGACCAGCTTGGCCCACTCTACTAAAAATACAAAAATTAGCTGGGCATGGTGGTGGGTGCCTATAATCCCAGCTACCTGGGAGGCTGAGGCAGGAGAATCGCTTGAGCCCAGGAGGCGGAGGTTGCAGTGAGCCAAGACCACGCCATTGCATTCCAGCTTGAGTGACTAGAGCAAAACACTGTCTCAAAAAAAAAAAAAAAAAAAAGCAGGGGCGATAGCACTGGCATCTGCTACTAGTGAGTCCTCCTCAGGAAGCTTATAATCACGGTGAAAGGTGAAGTGACAGCAAGTGATGTCACATGGTGAGAGAGTGAGCAAGAGAGAGAGGGAGGAAGTGCCACACTCTTTTAAAAAACCAGATCTCATGTGAACACAGAGCAAGAACTTATTACTGTGAGGAAGGCACCAAAATATTCATGAGGGATCTGCCCCAATGACTCAAATACCTACTATCAGGCCCGAACTCCAACATTAGGGGTTACATTTCAACATGATATTTGGAGGAAACAAACATCCAAAGCATATCAGGGGTTAAATTTCCAACATATGCTTTTTGTGGGACACATTCAAACTGTAGCCGCATTTTTTATTAATTATTTGACATATTTACATCAGCTCTTTACCCTATATCTTTTCCTCAAATTCATCTAGGATGTATAGTTTCAAACCTCAATGTGCTCAAGTGATAAAAATGAAACGAAGCACTTATTGACTCTTTCCAAATATCAAAAATGTAAAACTAAATGCATTTGCTTAAAACAGTGCACTAAAATGCTACAGCATAGGGGCAATAACCAGCCTGATGTCAGCAGAGAAAAAAATGGAAAGGTACGATTTCTTTCAAGTTCAACTTTGATCTCCATTTATCAGCCCACCTTGCAGTACTCTATGCTTGTCTGTCAAATCAAGGGAGCAGAGGAGACATTAGGGAGAATCAATAGGTGTTACAGGGTGTTCCACAAAGCACTTGGTGCTTAATTTACTGCAAAGTGAAATATTGACTGCAGGGCCAGAGGAGGATAGCAATATGTGGTTTAAATTGGATTCAAACACTTTTTAGCCCTCAGAATACTATTAATCAGGCTAATATTGAGTAAATATTTATTAAGCACCTACTGAGAAGAGGCCCTAGATGGTTACTGAGTTGACAAGATTAGTCCCCACCCTTGAAGATCTAATGATCTAGCAGAAGAGTAGCCAGAATAATAGGTATAAACTCTGATAAGTTTTGTGATGAAAGCTTCTTTCTTTGTGCCCTGGGCTCACACAGTTGAGTTTTATAGATATACCAAGCAAAAAGGGGCAAATCCATGTTAGGAAAATAGTCACTAAATTTGGGGGAGAAATAAGAGTGGCTAATGTAGTCTCCTGAAGAGTTTTCCCTGAGTGTGGAACAGTTCTGATTTCCCTGATTGCCACTTTTATTCTAAAGCTGTGTGTTTCCTAAATTTGCTGCTAACCTAACAGTCACTTTTTGCCCATCCCGATCCACTGGATCAGAATCTGTATGAAATGCATCTGGTAATAATGCATCCATTATTACCAGGTGACTTTGGTGGTTTTATTGGGATGTTTACAAAACACTGCCATAGCTCCTCCCTGCAACCCTGCCATTTGAGCTTATCTCTTTCATTAAGCAGCAGGTCTCAAAGTTTCGCTTGCAAAAAATCACCTGAATCTCTACTGTTTCTACTTCAAGCCCCTTTAGTTTAATCGATCTTCTCACAGTTTAGAGGCATTCATGTTAACAGTGTTAAGGTTCTTGAGTCCTATCTTCACAGGCATTAATTGAGTGGGCCTGCGGTGAAGCCCATTAATCCGTATTTTGACAGGCATGGTGTGGTAAGAGATTCTGATGAAGGTGATCCTTGGAAGGTACTTTGAGAAATATTGGCTCAAATAGTCTTCATTCCTCTTGAAAAGAAACACATTACACTCTTGTAATTAGGTGCAAAAGTAGTATTTAAGAATTGGATTTAATTCCAGGTTATAAATCTAGCAGAATAAAAACTATAGTGAGGACAGGAGTTTTGTTTTTTTTTTTTCTGTTCTGTTCAATGACGTGTGCCCAATACCTAAGAGAGTGGCTTTTACATAACAGATGCCCCCAAACTAGTTGTTGACTTCATGAATCAACTCAAGGCGTAAGGACATTATGTCTGTTACTTTTGCATGCTCCCCATATCCGCTAATGAAGTGTTACAGACAGAAGGAATTTACAAACAAATTTGCAAATAGAGAGCAGGGTGGCAGTGACAGGAGTAGAAGTACCAACTCTGAAACACATTGGACCTTCAGGAGGAACAAGACAGGGTCAATAAAGGAAAGCAACCACGGATAGCATCACTCCCGACTCCCATTCTGCTGACCTTACTGGCTGTCTAAGGCTATCCTACCCTTGGTCACTGTATTGGTTTCCTAGGGATGCTGTCACAAAGTATCACAAACTGGGTGGCTTAAACAACACAATTATAGTGTCTTACAGTCAGGTAGGCTAGAACCGAGATTAAGGAGTTGGCAGGATTGCTTTCTTGTCGGGGTTATGAGGAAGAATCTGTTCTGTGCCTCTCTCTCTCTTGGCTTCTGGCAGTTTGCTGGCAATCTGCGGCATTCCTTAGCTTGTAGATTCATCACCCCAATCTCTGCCTTCATCTTTACATGGATTCTTCCTGTGTCTGTGTCTGTCTCTCTGTCTGATTTTCCTTTTTTAAAAAAATAAGGATGGTTGGGTGCAGTGGCTGATGCCTGTAATCCCAGCAATTTGGGAGGCCAAGGTGGGTGGATCACCTGAGGTCAGGAGTTCGAGACCAGCCTTGCCAACATGGCAAAACCCCATCTCTACTGAAAATACCAAAAATTAGCCTAGCGTGGTGGTGCTCACCTGTAATCCTGGCTACTTGGAAGGCTGAGACAGGCAGGAGAATCGCTTGAACATGGAACAGGGAAGTTGCAGTGAGCCGAGATGTAGCCACTACACTCCAGCCTGAGTGACAGAGCGAGACTCCAACTCAAAAAAACAAAAAAAAAACAAAAAAAAACAAGGACACAATTATGTTAGATTAGAGTACACCTTAATGACTTCATGTTAAGTTGAACATCTGCAAAGGCCCTATTTCCAAATAAGGCCACATTCACAGGCATTTATTACTGATTTGCCCCCGAGGTTTTGTGTTGTCCACTTTGATGAGAGATTACAGGTTTTTTTTTTGAGACGGAGTTTCGCTCTGTCGCCCAGGCTGGAGTGCAGTGGCCGGATCTCAGCTCACTGCAAGCTCCGCCTCCCTGGTTTACTGCATTCTCCTGCCTCAGCCTCCCGAGTAGCTGGGACCACAGGCGCCCGCCACCTCACCCGGCTAGTTTTTTGTATTTTTTAGTAGAGACGGGGTTTCACCGGGTTAGCCAGGATGGTCTCGATCTCCTGACCTTGTGATCCGCCCGTCTCGGCCTCCCAAAGTGCTGGGATTACAGGCTTGAGCCACCGCCCGAGAGATTACAGTTTTAAAGCTACAGCATGGGAATGCCACAGGGTGAAGTGAGGTGAGGTGCTGATGAGGAAATATACATAAATCAAGACTGTAGCTTTCTCCTTGCTTTGCTTTATTTTCTGAACTTGCCTTATGCAGGTGTAGATACATAATTTCATTTTGTCTTTCAACAGGAACGGGGTAGGTGGGGGGAACAGTGGCATCAAATGTGTTGGGGTCACACTATCGCCTTCGCCTCTCAGTTCTTTTTTGGCTTTGCCTGGGATTCTGTGTCCCTTCATTCAGCCCCTGATTGTTCACTTGCTCCTGTGTTAGTGAAAGACAGATGCTGGATGTTAATGGAAAAAAAGCCATTCTGTGGTATGCAGCTCTTATGCATTCTGTAAGGGCTGCTGACTTCAAATGCTTCCAAGGCATTAGAAGCGTTTGCTGTGGAGACACCCACCATCTGTTCCTGCCTTCACTCCTGGGTGTGAGAATTGTTATGAGGACAATACAATGGCTCCTCCCAGCTGTTCCTGGATCTTGGTCTAAGTCCTTTGGGAGCTGATATTTTCAGGAACTAGGGTATAGAGATTGTTGAAATAGGATTTTGGTGGAATAAATGAAATACATAGCGATGTGTGTTATAATCACAAGAAATGTTTTCCCCAATTATTAGGTGCCATGTGAGAGATGAGAGAGATTAATGGAATGCTATATACTAAACGACTCAGTCTCATGTAACTTTATTTTGATGTTTTCTGAATATATTTGCTCTAAGATTGAACTGGTGTTGCTTCTAATGGATTTTCCACAACAGTTGCTCTTGGAATATGTAGGATGCCAACATGTTTCCCTTTCTAGAAGATGAGTTCTGCACTGTGTGTGTGCCTCTTCAGGAAATAAAAAGCCTCCTGTCAAAACTTACTACAGCATTTCTTTTACATATATGAAAGGATGATTTTGGTGGAACTAGATTTGTAGGTGGCAAAAGGAACAGAGGTAGCTCCAGTTTTAAGAAAATATGCTTGGTCTGCTGTTATTTCACTTTTGATAGCTCCCTTGGGGGCAACTCCTTATTTCAGAGCAGTTACACCATTTGTAGACACTTGATAATTTACCAGGCACCTTTACACATATGTTATATTTTGAGCCACATAATAAACTTGAGACCCTGGATTTATTTTCTTCTTTTAAGCAAGCAAAAAGAGGCTTAAAGATTTTAAAGAAATTTTCTAAGACAACACTGCCAGCAAGTGGCAAAGCAGATGCCAAATATATCTTCCAAATCCTGTACTTTTCTTCCCATAAAAGTTTATGATTCTCACAATGAAAAGGGAATAACATCTTGCTTACTCTGCCATTTGGATCCCTAGATGAATCAGGAAGTGTCTCAGGTTGTTTGATTTAAAGGCAGTGGTTTTCAAGCTTAGGTCCCGAAAGCAGAAGCAGCAGCAACATCACCTGGGAGCTTGTTAGAAATGCAGCGTCTCAGGCCCACCTTAAACCTACTAAACCAGAAGACATTGGGGCAAGTTTCAGAAATCTCAAATCACCTGTCCTCCAGGTGATTTTGATGGATAATATTGCTTGATAAGCTCCGACTTAGAGGAGACAGTCTCACACAGGTCCTCCATTCCTCCCTCCCATTAGCCCAGAAGGCAGCATTTAGTTTGAAAACACTTTCCGATGATAGGTAAGAAGCATTTTCTTGTCATTTAGTAGATTAAGAGGGTTTTTCTCTATGACAGAGAAACAGGGATAAATGCAATGAGTGAGTGGATGGGTGAGAAGAGTGAAGGGAAAATTATAGGCTGTGAGACTGTGTTATTTGGGGAGATTGTTGAGGACCTCACGTCTTGGGACTTCTGTGTTGAGAAGATAGAGCAGGGAAGGAAATGCAGAAAGAACTGAATTCTAAATTTCCACTTCCCAATTATGTCCAAGACTAATTCTCTGACAATCATTTTTCCTGAAATGCCACTGGCTTTTAGAATTGATAATTCCATCCTATTGATTCAACCAATCAATCGATATATTCTGCTAAAATTACAAAGAATAGAAAACATAGAGGGTAAGTCTCATAGTAGAAATCATAAATTTCAAGGAACCAGATCCCTGCTTTAACTCTGGAAGGCACCTGGCTAAAGTGGAAGTAAGACGTACTTGCTGGATCTGAAGGCTACTGAGTGTGTCCAGGCCAGTTCCTAAGAGGTCTGCCAATGTAGAATTCAAAGAGACTCTGTGGGTTTGGAGTAACTAATAACAGAGTACAAAGCCAAAGTTATTTGCTCCCCATAAAACCCAATGTACTCAGAGTGAACCTTCTTCATGGATGTTTTCCAGTCATCAGCATATTTCATTAGTATTTGCCATACAATTTAGTGGTAACCAAAACACTTACTGGGTAGAAATCATCAGGATCATCAATTCTGTTCATTTAAAAAATTAATAGAGAAATGCAATGTTTCTACACAGCAGTGAAAGTCCTTTTGCTGTTATTTTGGTCCACATTTTGATCAAAGTTGAAGTTTAGCTGCCAGGAAACTTTTCATCATATAACAAAGAACTCAAGCAAATTTACAAGAAAAAAAACAAACAGCCCCATCAAAAAGTGGGCGAAGGATATGAACAGACATTTCTCAAAAGAAGACATTTATGCAGCCAACAGACACATGAAAAAATGCTCATCATCACCGGCCATCAGAGAAATGCAAATCAAAACCACAATGAGATCCCATCTCACACCAGTTAGAATGGCAATCATTAAAAAGTCAGGAAACAACAGGTGCTGGAGAGGATGTGGAGAAATAGGAACACTTTTACACTGTTGGTGGGATTGTAAACTAATTCAACCATTGTTGAAGACAGTGTGGCAATTCCTCAAGGATGAGAACTAGAAATACCTTTTGACCCAGCCATCCCATTGCTGGGTATATACCCAAAGGATTACAAATCATGCTGCTATAAAGACACATGCACACATATGTTTATTGCGGCACTATTCACAATAGCAAAGACTTGGAACCAACCCAAAGGTCCATCAATGATAGACTGGATTAAGAAAATGTGGCCCATATACACCATGGAATACTATGCAGCCATAAAAAAGGATGAGTTCATGTCCTTTGTAGGGACATGGATGAAGCTGGAGGCCTGTGAAATTCTATTCGGCAACATAAAAATATTGCTTTATATAACGTCAAAGGTAAACAAAGCTGGATACTAGAGAAAGCAGTGAAGACAAATTTTATTCAGTAATAACTATGGCAATAGGGGACAGAACCCAGTGTCTTCTGAACTTTCATAATTATTTTGACTGAAAAGACCTAAATTCTCCTGGCAGCATTGATTTTTCTCAGGCAGGTATTTAAGGGGGACAAAGGTCATCCTAAGAACGCAGTCGTAGGCTGCTAGAAGCCATGCTAGACCTTGTCCAGTCTCTTAGTGCCAAAGTTTGGTTCGGTAATCACATGCTAGGAGGTTTTTCTGTTTTTCTTTTTTTTCAGTTCTTAGTAACAATAAGGGTGAATGTCAAAAACATGAGGTTGGGCTCTACATTTCATATTAGAACATTTTACTGTGTATATGCTCTACCCGAATTCAATTAAATAACTACTCATAAGAAAGATATAAAGGTAATAGAAAGATTCACGGCTTGCTAACAATTGTCCTACCTTTTCAGAACTGTGATTCTTGTCCAGAAATTCCCTTTAAATAAAATTTTAGGATGCAGACTGCCAACTTTTAATTTCCCGATTGCCCTTTTGAAGTCTATAGGAACTTCTTTCATATACTTGAGAAAAAATATATATACTACAAGAATCATTCACATATATGAAGAAGTGAAGCCATCTCATTGGAGATTTGCAATGACAGCTAGCCCATTCCCACATGACCACACTAGAGCTAGCTCAGAGGGGTAAAGCAACTTGATTAAAGTAATATATATAGCTAACCACAGCATCCAACTAGAAACCAGAACTTTATTTTGCTTACAATATATTCTAGTATAAAATTTCCATACATGCGTAGATGTGCAGTTAAGATAAGAAATTCCTTCAGTATCTTATAATATAAACTCAATGTATTTATTATCAGAGAAATTTTATTTATCATTCTATTTTTTAGATAAACGGAAATTAAGAAAAATAAAACATGTATTTTACATGGTTTTATTTCTCCTTTAAATTCTGAAATAATCAATATATGAAAATTGATTTAACTCATATCTGTTCCATACTTTTACAGTTTAGCCAACTCTTTTCAGGCTTAATCTTTACTTTTATTACAACTTTCTCATTATAATCTATATTTATTTGATTTTTGGAACTCTGAGTTTTTCTCCTTGAATGTCCTTTTCATCAATATTTAAGACAGGTTCCCACAACTTCACACTCAGTCAAAGTGAACTGAATGTTGATGTTAATAATGTAAGCTTTCTGAGACCTTAAACCTGAACATCAGGTTGAGATGCATGCCACCAGGGTCAGTGTGGAATGTCCAGAAGTGGCATACTTGGTGAGAGAAATAAGACGCTTAGTGAGACTATGCTCAAGAGAGTCTGGGTCATCTCCTGCTTTAAATTTCAGGTTCCTATACAGTAGAAAGTAATGCAGATGCAATTCTTTTTTTGAAGAGTGAAGTACAGGAAATATTACACTCTGCACTGTGTACTACATCCAATGCCTTTTTTTTAAAAAAAAAAGAAAAAGTCTGTACCTGTTCACGCTGCTGTTTCTTAGGCAATCAAACATATTTGGATGCAAACAATCTCTTCTAGTTTCCTGCTATCTATTTTTGAATTGGACGTCAGGAGGTGTAACCTTTGAATAAATTCAGAACAGAGAGAAGATGAAAGAAGACAGGAGAAGAGAGAACGCTGTTTAGTTCATGGTTTGGTTCTTTTGTTGTATGGAAAAGAGACATATTATTCTGGTCATTGTAGCCTGGAATCCTGGAATTAGGTTCATACCATTTTTGGGTACCATCTTTGACTTTTTCTAGTTCAGCAAATGTGCTTCTAAATTCATCCTCCATGCTAACGTAATTAATGAAAATTGCACCTTGAATTCATTTCAATGTCTTCCTTGATCTCCACCAAGGGCTGTTGCCAAGTGGGTATTGCACCATATATCAGGAGAGGAAGAGGGCATTACCGCAAAAATACACCCACTCTGCCTCTGTGAAGATGCTTAGGCAGGATTCTGTTTTAAGGAGAAGATCCAGGAGCAGAAGGAGCTGAAAGACTGAAATAGTTTAACTCAAATGGGGCTTACAGTATTACCTAAAATGACTGCATAACTTATTTAAATCAGATAGGTTTAAAACAAATTATGTGTACACATATATACATACACACATATATACACATATATACAATAAATGTGTTTATGTACGTGTGTGTGTGTGTGTGTGCATGTGTGTGTTCCACCACAGAAGAAGCAGGTGGTGGGGCTTGGACCCAGATTAGTCACAAAATAAAGAAAACAAAGGAGCTGCACTTTTCTACCCATTAAATTGATTACGTAAGATTTGCAGTGCAGCTGCATTTTCTATCCTAGATTATTCTTTAATTGCTTTGAAGTGCCTTTAACTATATCTCCTCTTTGACTGAAGTGTCACTAAGTTTTAGTTTCTAGAAAAATCAAATGTATGCAAGATGTGCTCAGTAATTAATTGTTGATGTAGGAGTGCAGATATGTCTTCAACGTACTGATTTCCTTTCTTTTGGGTATATACCCAGCAGTTGGATGGCTGGATCATATGGTAGCTCAATCTTTAGTTTTTTGAGGAACGTCCAAACTGTTCTTTAAATTATGACTACTTATAATTAATTCTCTCAATTTCTTGAAGATGGTAGAGATGAGTTTGAACTGATATTCCACTGTCACATGTAGTCAAATATAATAGGAATACTTCTGTGCTCTCCATTTAATATGATGAATAATGGAAGCCTTGGGACAAAAGGATACGTCTTTACTCTTCTGAATGACTCCACTATTAAAGCAGCATTGCCTCCAGGGGAAAGATATTACTTCAAAGCACAGGTAAGATATGAACAGCTCAAAACACACAAACTTAATACCAGAGAGCCATTATTCCAAACTGAGAGAGGCTCTTGGAGTCTTGAGAGTGAGCAACCATAGGGGGTTTTCATCTTCAGGGAGGTTAAGTGCACAATGGCATCCAGCAATACCCCTAAGCACTACATTGGCTGTGGGCCTGTGAATGAATTATGCAGAAGAACTTGGTTGCCTTTGCATAAAACATTTTTCAAAGAAATTCTGACAAGAAGAAGTGTAATCATACTTCTATCCTCTCACACAATTATCAGAGGGGAAACAGTTTTAGCAACAACATGACAGACATAAGGTTTATTGTTTACTAAATATGCAATAAATCATCAGTACTTTTCATAGAGAGAATCCCAGAATATGTTAGGAAATTATATTAGTTGATATTAATCTTGATGTATCTTTGCAAGAGATTTGAAAAGAAAGCATTGTGTTTTACTATGGCAGGAAAATGTATGAGTTATAAATATGAACTTCAATTTGGCTAAATTATTTTTAAAATTTTTTTATTATACTTGAAGTTCTAGGTTATATGTGTACAACGTGCAGGTTTGTTACATATGTATACATGTGCCATGTTGGTGTGCTGCACCCATTAACTCGTCATTTACCTTAGGTATATCTCCTAATGCTATCCCTCCCCCTTACCCCTACCCCATGACAGGCCCCAGTGTGTGATGTTCCCCACCCTGTGTCCAAGTGTTCTCATTGTTCCATTCCCACCTATGAGTGGGAACATGTGGTGTTTGGTTTTCTGTCCTTGCAATAGTTTGCTCAGAATGATGGCTTCTAGCTTCATCTATGTCCCTACAGAGGATATGAACTCATCCTTTTTTATGGCTGCATAGTATTCCATGGTGTATGTGTGCCACATTTTCTTAATCCAGTCTGTCATTGATGGACCTTCGGGTTGGTTCCAAGTCTTTGCTATTGTGAAAAGTGCCGCAATAAATATACGTGTGTATGTGTCTTTATAGCAGCATGATTTATAATCCTTTGGGCATATCCCCAGTAATGGAATGGCTGGGTCAAATGGTATTTCTAGTTCTAGATCCTTGAGGAATCGCCACACTGTCTTCAACAATGGTTGAACTAGTTTATAGACCCACCAACAGTGTAAAAGTGTTCCTATTTCTCCACATCCTCTCCAGCACCTATTGTTTCCTGATTTTTTAATGATCGCCATTCTAACTGGTATGAGATGGGATCTCATTGTGGTTTTGATTTGCATTTCTCTGATGGCCAGTGATGATGAGCATTTTTTCATGTGTCTGTTGGCTGCATAAATGACTTCTTGAAGCACATCCCTTTCTTCCTGTTAGGAAACTAAAATTCCTTTGACAAAATTTCCAAAGAAACTCACTTTCCACCTCAATTCTATGTAGTAGCTGATGGCTATAGTTCTTGAGTGCTCAGACATTTCATGCTTAGATGCTAATTTGTTCCATCATAAATCAATTTAAGGTAGACACAATTCGTAAGGAAAACTAGTAAACCTTTCAAACATCTGTCAAGACTCTACTACCTGATACGTGTGGCCTCCAGCTAGTTGAGCATTGCCACATTATCAAGGGCAGTATCATGAAGTGAAGGTGTAGATAAGGTACCTAGTGAAAAAATGCTGATGAGGTAAAAGCTTATGGGTTTGATGTCCTCAGTAGTCTGCATCAGGGGCCACTTGTGGGCCTAATGAATTGTACTACATTAAACAAATCATGAAGTTTTACCAATCTTGAAAAGCGATTTTGACATGATTTATAAGAAAAAAAAGCAAAGCTGTACCAAAAGGAGTGTGCTACTGATGAAACTCAAAACAGTAACTTTTGACAAACTTAATATAGTTAAGTCTATCCCTGTAATAAAACATGGTTTGTTTCAGGTAAAAGGATACACATCATCCTGGGAGTTTTGCCAAATACAGAGAAATTTTTCTATTTGGCAAACAAATATTTTCAAAGTGTTCTTGCTTTTTAAGGAAACATTTTCTAAACGAATTTTCCTAAGAATGTCTTCTAAGAGAGAATGAAAAAAAAAATACTCCATGTCTTTATAGACTCTGGGGTGTCAGAAAGTGGAACAGGTGATAGAGGTTCATGTAATCCCAGCATTCTTAAAGTTGAAGAGAATGAAATAGAATTTGAATAACCTGATTAATGTCATCATTAATTTGGTGGCAGAGTCAGAAGCAACAGCTGAAACAGGGAATATTCATTCACTGAGCCCTTACTTACTATGTGCTGGCTGTGGCGCCATGTGTTTCATGTGTATTAACTTCTATAGATGACAAAAACCCTATAAGACAGTTATTATAATTATACCCATAGTATAAATGAGGAAACAGAAGCAAAGTAGTTTGCCAGAGTTTACATTACATGTGAGTGGCACAGCCAAGTTTCACACCAGACAGTTTGGTTCTAGATCTTATGCTCTGAAAAATTACAACATCCTGCCAGCTCGTTTTATTTCCTACTTTTATTTGTGGAGTTGGTACATTAATTTTTAATTAGAGGTATTGAGATATAATCTGCATACAGTGAAATACACCATTTCATTAACTTTTAAGTTCAGGGGTCCATGTGCAGGATATATGCAGGTTTATTACATAGGTAAATGTGTGTCATGGGGATTTGTTGTACAGATTATTTCATCACCCAGGTATTAAGTCTAGTATCCAGTAGCCATTTTTCCTGCTCCTCTCCCTCCTCCCACCTTCTACCCTCTGATAAGACCCAGTGTACGTCATTCCCCTCTATGTGTCCATGTGTTCTCATCATTTAGCTACCACTTATAAGTGAGAACACACCATATTTGGTTTTCTGTTTTTGCATTAGTTTGCTAAGGATAATAACCTCTAGTTCATCCATGTCCCTGAAAAGGACATGATCTCATTCTTTATGGTTTTTTTTATGGCTGCATAGTATGCCATAGTGTTTATGTACCACATTTTCTTTATCCAGTCTATCATTGTTGGATATTTAAGTTAATTCCTTGTCTTTGCTATTGTAAATCCTGCTGCAATGAACATATGCATGCATGTGTCTTTATAACAGAACAACTTGTATTCTTTTGGGTATATACCCAGTAATGGGATTGCTGGGTTGAATGGTATTTCTTTCTTTAGGTCTTTCAGGAATTGTCACACTGTCTTCCTCAATGGTTGAACTAATTTACATTCCTACCAATAGTGTACAAGTGTTCGCTTTTCCCCACAACCTCACTAGTGTCTGTTATTCTTTGACTTTTTAATAATAGCCATTCTGACTGGTGTGAGATAGTATCTCATTGTGGTTTTGATTTGCATTTCTGTAATGATCAGTGATGTGGAGTTATTTTTTAATATGATTGTTGGCTCCATGAATGTCTTCTTTTGTGAAGTGTCTGTTCATGTCCTTTGCCCACTTTTTAATGAGGTTGTTTGCTTTTTCTTTTAAATTAGTTTAAGTCCCTTACAGATGCTGGATATTAGACCTTTATCCGATACATAGTTTGCAAATATTTTCTGCCATTCTGTAGCCTGTCTGTTTACTCTGTTGATAGTTTATTTTTCTGTGTAGAAGCTCTTTAGCTATTAGATTCCACTTGTCAGTTTTTGCTTTTGTTGTGATTTCTTTTCTCATTTTCATCATGAAATTTTTGTCTCCGCCTACATCCTGAATGCTATTGCTTAGGTCATCTTTCAGGGTTCTAATAGGTTTGGGTTTTACATTTAAGTCTAAAGATAAAAACCGCATGACTATCCCAACACATTCAGAAAAGGTTTCAATAAAATTCAACATCCCTTTGTCTTAAAAACTCTCAATAAGGTAGGTGTTGAAGGAACATACCTCAAAATAATAAGAACCATATATGACCAATTCACAGCCAACATCATACTGAATAAGCAAATGCTGGAACCATTCCCCTTGAAAGCTAGCATGAGACAAAGATACCCTCTCTCACCATTCCTATTCAACATAGTATTGGAGGTTCTGGCTGGGGCAATCAGGCAAGAGAAACAAATAAAAGGCATTCAAATAGGAAGACAGGAAGTCAAACTGTCCCTATTTGCAGATGAGATGATGCTATATCTAGAAACCCCATTGTCTCAGCTCAAAAGATTGTTAAGCTGATAAGCAACTTCAGCAAAGTCTCAGGATACAAAATCGATGTGCAAAAATCTCTAGCATTCCTATACACCAACAATAGTCAAGCTGAGAGCAAAATCACTAATGAACTCTCATTCACAATTGCCACAAAAAGAATAAAATACCTAGGACAACAGCTAACAAAGGAAGTGAAAGATTTCTACAAGGAGATCTACAAACCACTGCTCAAAGAAATAAGAAAGGATGCAAACAAATGGAAAAATATTCCATGCTCATGGATAAGAGGAATCAATATCATGAAAATGGCTATACTGTCCAAAGCAATTTACAGATTCAATGCTATTCCCATTAAACTACCATTGACATTTTTCACAGAACTAGAGAGAACTATTTCAAAATTCATGCGGAACCAAAAAAATAGTCCAAATAGCTAAGGCAATCCTAAGCAAAAAGACTAAGGCTGGCGACATCATGTTAACTGTCTTCAAACTATACTACAAGGCGACAGTAATCCAAGCAGCATGGTACTGGTACAAGTACAGACACAGACCAATGGAACAGAGTAGAGAACCCAGAAATAAGACCACACACCTACAACTATCTGATCTTCAACAAACCTGACAAAAACAAGCATGGGGAAAGGATTCCCTTTTCAATAAATGGTCATGAGATGACTGACTAGCTATATACAGAAAATTGAAACTGGACCCCTTCCTTTCACCATATACAATAATTAACTCAAGATGTATTAAAAACTTCAATGTAAAACCTCAAACTATGTAAACATCAAATTTAAATGTGTAATTCTAATAATTTTTACAAATATAGTACAGTAGTTGTGTAACTACCACCACAATGAAGACAATAAACATTATTATTACACCCCCCCCCAAGTTATTTTACGCCTCATCTCAGTCAATCCCCTCACTCTACCCCTGGCCACTGGTAATTGATGATTTGTTATTTGTGTGTTTGCATTTCTAAGCATTTTATGTAAACAAAATAATAAATTATATGTTTATTTGGGTCTGTCTTCTTTTGATTAATATAATGTTTTCAAGATCCATCCATGTTGTATCAGTAGTACCCTGCCTTTTATTGCTTAGTAGTATACCTTTGTATAGATGAGTCACAATTTTTTTATTCATTCGCCAGTTGTTGGGCATTTGGGTTGTTACTAGGTTTTTACTGTTATGAATAAAGCTGTTATGAATACTTGTGTAAAATTTTTGCATGAACATGTGTTTCCCTTTCTCTTACAGAAATACCTACAAGTCAGATTGCTGAGTTACTTGATAAATATATTCTTTACTTTCTAAGACAGTGCCAAATTGTTTTGAAAATAGCTATGCCATTTTGTATTTGCAGCAAAAACATACAGAAGTTTCTATTGCTGACAGGTGGTACTTAAATTTTAGCCATTCTGGTGGATATGTAGTGGCATCTACTATGATTTAAATGTGTATTTCATTAATGATCAATTACATTGAGCATCTTTTCATGTACTTATTGAAATTTTGTATCTTTTGTTTTATGAGATACCTGTTGAAATTTTTATTCACTTTTGAATCAGGATGCTTGTCTTTTAATTATTGAGTGCTTTTGAAAACAAATCAATTTCAGGAAAACTATTTTCAAGTATTTTTTTTTTTTTTCTGAGTGTTTTTGTTGTTATTGTTGTTGTTGTTGCTGTTGAGATGGAGTCTAGCTCCGTCACCCAGGCTGGAGTGCAGTGGCGCGATCTCGGCTCATTGCAAGCTCCACCTCCCAGGTTCACGCCATTCTCCTGCCTCAGCCTCTGGAGCAGCTGGGACTACAGGCGCCCGCAACCACACCCGGCTAATTTTTTGTATTTTTATTAGAGACCGGGTTTCACCATGTTAGCCAGAATGGTCCATCTCCTAACCTCGTGATCTGCCCGCCTCGGCCTCCCAAAGTGCTGGGATTACAGGCGTGAGCCACCGTGCCTGGCCTCTGAGTAGGTTTTTAATAGCTGCCCACTATCAGTTTGAGGAAGTTCTCTTCTACTCTACTTTGCAGAACTTTTTAAAATCACGAATCACTGTTATACTTCTGTCAATTTTTTCTGTATCTATTTAGAAAATCATATATTTTACTTACACCCTGTTAGTATGTCAAAATCCTTTGACTGATTTTCAAATGTTAAACCAACATTGAATTTCTAATATACACCTCACTTCATCATAATTTATTATTACTTTTGTATCTTCCTGGACTCACTAGATTTTTGCATAAATGTTCATGAGGCAAATTGATTTTTGGTTTAGTTTTTTTTCCTTTAATATATTTGTCTTGTTCTGGGATCAGAGAAATGCTTTCTTCATAAAGTGAGTAAAGAAGCCTTTGCTTATGTTCTATTTTCTAGAATTTATGCAGAATTGTTATTACTTTTATCTTAAATGTTCAGTAGAATTTACCAGTGAAGCTATCTGGGCCTGGAGTTTGCTTTTCAGAGTTTACTATGAATCCAGTATTTTTTTTTTTGAAAATGTAATAATTAAACTTATTTTGCAGCTTTGATTTAATATTCCTTTATAAATCAGAAAATCATATATCAAATGGGAAAATCAGAGGTATACAACCAGGTCAGAATATGAGTCATTTCAGACAAATCTATTAATGAAAAAGATAAGAATGCTGATGGAACACAAAGTTTCTCATTTAACCTAAATGGAAAGCTTCTATTTCAACTATTTTATAACATTAACTTGTTCTAAAGAAAATTGTTCATTAAATAGAAGTGTCTGATTTTTCTATTGTTATATGTTAGTTTTTTAAAAATAAACTTCATTGGTTATAATTTGCACTCCGTAGAAAGAACTCATTTTAACTATACAGTTTGGTGATTTTTGACAAATGTACATACCCATTTAACCACTACAACAATCAAGATATACAATATTTCCATTACCCAAAAAGTTCATCCATGATCCCTTTGTAGTTAATCTGCAAACTTTGGCCTCATGTAACTCTAATCTACTTTCTATCAATATTGTTCAGTTTTTTTCTCTTCCAAAATTTCACTGTAACTTCCATTTATGTGAAATTTTGGAAGAGAATCCAATATTTTCATATATGAAGTCCTTTTCAAATCATCTATTTCTTCTGGAGTGAGCTTTGGTAGATGTGTCTTTCAAGGAATTTTTCCATTTCAGTCATGTTTGCAAATCTATAGACATGAAGTTGTTTGTAATATCCTATTTTTATTCTTTTAATGACTACAGTATCTGGAGTCATCATCTCTCTTTATGGTTGACACTGGTAATTTTTTCTTCTCTTCATATTTGGGTCAATTTAGCATGATATTTTAATCAATTTATAAAGGTTTTCAAATATCATATTTTGTTTTCATCAATCTTTCTGTATTATATGTTACTTTTCTGTTTTGTTTGTTTCAGCTCCTCCTTTTATCATTCTTTTCTTCTCCTTATTTTCATTTTATACTGCTCATCTTTCCCAGTCTTTTAAGGTGGAAACCTAGATAATTGAATCAAGCCCCTTTTTACTAGTATAAATATTTAAAATTATAATTTCCCTCTAAGCATGTCTTTCACTGTAACCCACAAATTTCAATATGTGGTGTATTCACTTTCATCTTTTCAAAATACCATTTCATTTTTATTGTGATTTATTCTTTTGCAAATGGGTAATTTAGAACTGTAGCATTTAATTTATAATTATTTGTGGATTTCCTATGTATCTTTCTGCTACTGATTTTTTGTATAACTTTTTTGGTAAGATAACATACTTTGTATTATTTCAATCCTTTCACAATCATTAAGATTTGTTTTATTGCATAGCATGTGGTCTAACTTTGTTGTGCTGTGATTGGATAGAGTGTTCTGTATCTGTCAATTTGGTCAAGCTAGTTGGCCGCTTTATTCAAGTCTTATATATCCTGCACTATTAGCTATTGTACTATCAACTGCCAGAAATGTTATAGTCTTCAACTATTACCATAGATTTTCCAATTTCCCTTTTCATTTCTATTAGTTTTTGTTTCATGTGTTTTGAAGCTCTCCAGTCAGGTGCATAAATATTTAAGATTGTTATATCTTAATAAAATGACTTGCTTTTTAATCTAATACCTATCTTTACCCCTGGTAATCTGTGTTCTAAAGTCAATTTGGTCTTACAATCACATAGTCACTACAACTTCCTTTTGATGCTGATACAGCTTCCTATTTTCATGTTTTTCATACTTTTACATTTAACCTGTCTTTACATATGATTTAATGTTCAGAAGCACAATAAGACAACTATAATTAACAATAACACTGTACATTTCAAAATAACTGAAAGACTGAAATTAGAATGTTCATAACAGAAATAAATAATAAATGCTTGAGGTAATAGGAAAATACAAAGTTTTTTTTTAGACAGCATATAGTTGGTGAAATATATTGTTAAAATTTCTGCTATAATCATTCAGTTATCTTTTAAATAGACTAAAATGAGAAAACAATCTTTTATGTTAACCACATTTACCATTTCTGATGTTCTCCTTCACTTCGTTTAGAACCAAATTACTATGTTATTTTTTCCTTTAGAAGTATTTGTTTTTGGCCGGGCACGGTGGCTCAAGCCTGTAATCCCAGCACTTTGGGAGGCCGAGACAGGTGGATCACGAGGTCAGGAGATCGAGACCATCCTGAGCTACACGGTGAAACCCCGTCTCTACTAAAAAATACAAAAAAAAAAACTAGCTGGGCGAGATGGCGGGCGCCTGTAGTCCCAGCTACTCGGGAGGCTGAGGCAGGAGAATGGCGTAAACCCGGGAGGCGGAGCTTGCAGTGAGCCGAGATCGCGCCACTGCACTCCAGCCTGGGCGACAGAGCTAGACTCCGCCTCCAAAAAAAAAAAAAAAAAACAAAAAACAAAAAAAAAAGAAGTATTTGTTTTAATAATTTTCATAGCTCTAGCCTGGTGGCAAAAAGTGTCTCAGCTTTTGTGTAAAAATGTATTTATTATATGTTTGTTTTCAAAAGACATTTTTATTGGATAAATAATCCTATACTGACTTTTTTTTTTTCTTTCTTCAGTACTTCTGAGGTGCATAGTTAATGGAAAGTATGCTGTCATACTTATCTTTATTTCTCTGTACATAATGTGAATTTCTCCTCTACCTTTAACTTTTTTTGTTTATACTGAGTCAACAATATGATTGTAATCTGGAGTAGTGTAAGTGTGTATATGCGCATTTGTATGTGTGTGTTTTCAGTCTATTCTGCTTGAGATTTATTGATCTTGGAAATATGGTTATATTGTTTACATTAAATTTCAAAATTTTTGGCCATTATTTTTTCAGATATCCTTTCCCCTCTTTTTGGGACATCAATTTCAGAGACATTCATTTTCTATTACTTATTATTCAGTCTTAATTCTCTCTATTTTATTTTTGGTTGTTTGTATTGCTAAGTATTTAAATTAACATCCCTTTTCTTCTCTAGCATCTAAAATGTAGTTAGTTCCATACATTTATTTTTCTTTTTCATATATTGTACTATCATCACTGATAGTTCTGTCTGTGTCATATAAATCTTCCACTTTTCCCCTCATCAGGTTCAGGTTTTTGTCTATATTATTGAGCATATGGTACATAATTATAAAAGCAATTTTAAGGTCCTTTTTGGTCAATTCCATCATCTCCATAATTCATGGGTCTATTTTTTATTGAATGATTATTTCTTCTGGCTATAGGTAATATTTTTTGCTCCTTTCCTGTCAATTTTTGATTGAATGCTAGCCTTTGTTAATTTTACTTTGTTGTGTTCTGGATATTGTATTTCTTTAAATAGTATTGAATTTGTTCTGTCACAGTGAAATTTGGATTCAACTTAATCCTTTCAAGAGCTGATATTAAGCTTTGTTAAGGCAAGTTCAGAAAAATATTTATTTTAAGGATATTTAGCATTACTATTATGGTGATAATTTTCTGAAAACTCCATTGGATGCTCCATGGATTATAAACTCTCTATTCTGGCCAGAGGGATGCAAACTATCCATAGCCTTCTGTGAGATCCTATAACTTTTTGGGTTACTGCTTTCCAATGATTCTGTCTTCATCCTTCTGGAAATTCTGCCCACATATACACAGATCAGCATTCCACCAAATATTCAAGGGGAACTCTGCAAAGTTCAAGGGATGAGTTAACCACCATAGAAAACATGGTTTTGCTTCTTCCTCTTTAGTAGTCTGCTACTGAAATTCTAGCCAGCTCAGCCCCTCTGAACTCACATTTCTGTCTTCTTAACTCAGTGAGATCACTGGAGCCTATTTTAGACCTCTCACTTGTCCTTCACATTACCTAGAAACTTCCTATAGGCTAGTTGAAGAAGTCATAGAGCTACCCTTATTTCTATCTTTCTCTCATAGATCCCAATTTTGTAGTGCCCATTGACCAATGTCTGAAAACACTTGTTTGATATATTTTCTCTAGCTTTCCAGCAATTTAGACTGGGATGACAGTTTCCATAATAATTAATCCACTAATCAGATAATTCTAGTAGCAATGTTCCATATGTTATGTTGTAAACTATGTTTATTTTAATTCCTTACTTACTGTATCGCTTTGAAGAGAATGCTAAACTTTAATAAGCCATTTCTGGGACTAGCCACTGGAATAGCAGGGAAGTTCATCCTTATTAAACTGTATAGAATTTTGTTAATATTTGAAGTTCCCAATAAAACCTTGAGTCTAAATCCTGGGTCTTCAGCAAGTTAATAATTATATTTAATCTTAAGTTTCTCATTTTTGAAATAGGCATAAAAACAATGCTTACTTTATAGAACTATTGTGAAAACTAAATAATATATAGAGAGAACTTAACTCAATGCCTAGAATGTTTGGTGCTCAATAAAGAATAGCTTTAGTTTCTATTTATGTAATTTAATGAAATGGATACACAGTAACTTAGTATGTATAGAGAATATTATAAGAAGAAACATTTAAAGTTTATCATACTGACTCATAATTTTTGGTTATATTATTTCTTGTAGTATGCAACCTAATGATGAGCAAGTCTATTGTTTTATTCCCATGAGGATGCCTTTCAACAAACATTTATTCAAAACTTACTATATATGAAACACACTAGTAGGCACGTGGGATAGGCAAATACTGATAATAAATAGGCCATGACATTAAATACCTTACAATCTAACAGTCAGCCCTACAATAAAAGTCCTCCTTCATTCACACGAGCATATAAACTACCTTAAACTGGTCTGGAATAAGATCTCTAATGTAATTATTCTTTAAAATATTTAAAATTGTATGGTGTTTTTATTTTCACCTGAATTGTTATTTCTCCTTTTCTACTATCTTTGGATTTGTTTCTCTCCAGGACTATTGTGGCATCCAAAAAGAGGGCTCTATCCTTCCTGCCTATGTGTCTTTGTGCATATTCAAGCTGCCCCTTCCTTGCCTCATAGCCTACAGTTTGCCCCTCCCCATTATATAGTGAATATATATTTTACTATAATTTTAAAGAATCTCTGTTCTTTTCATTTGAATTCCTAAATTAAGTTTGTTGCCAATTCCTGCCAAAATTCATTAAAGAAAAATATCTGAGGAACTCTGTGACAGGTCAAATGACATATGGTATAGTGACCTAGCTTTTGGTAATAACCCACCCTTATGAGGTGGTACTTAAGACCCATGATGGAGGGAGAAGAGCTAAATAGGCACCATGTTTCTACAGAACAGAAACATGAGCCACTAAACCCTAAAGCTGAAGACAAAACACATGTGAAAGCAAACAGGATGAGCACATTATGCTTCTAGTTGACCAAGAATTTATTCCCCAGAGAAACTTCTTACAAAAGTTAGAGAGTGCTTTGTCCGTGTGCTGATTTCCTCTGTCATGCATTCATGTCCATCCAAACTCAGTCCCAGTTCCCTGAGATTTGCAAGTTGTTACAGAGGAATTCCTATGTCTTAACATGTAACCGTATTAATGCATTTGTGTGATGTATTTGTGTGTTTTTCTATGTCTAAAAGGACATGTTGACCATAACATAACACAGGTTGGGAACTAATATGGGGCTTCTGATGTTTAATCACACTTTGACCGCAATTACATATTTTACATATCTGCTACTGTTTTTACTGAATTTGGTCTTACTTTGTTGTGCTTTCCTGTACATGGAGCCTGCTCATGAGGCATAGTTCTTGCATTTTATTCCTTATGAGCTACTGTTCAATGTAATCCTGAAAACTCCACCCTCTGTGACTCCTCATAACATATTCTGACTTCTACACAGACCCCCTGGATACCTCGCATGTTATACACCTTTGGCTTTTATGAATTTGAAATTGCACTGATGCTGTTCTTATAAGAACATCCCTCTCTGTGTGTTATTTTACCACAGATTTATTCTTTGTAGTCCTGGCTCACAAGATCTTGCATGTCCCTTTCTTCCTAGTTAAACTATTTGTCTATACATTCATAAGAAGACATGCATAGCATCGAAGATCACCTGCCACTTTTAAAATAAAATCCTGACATTCAGTGTAATTATAACATGATTTATTTATGGCAGCAGGTTATTGTTGTCTACTAGCACTATAATACTATTGCTATACTACTTCTATCATAGTGTGTGATTGTTTGATCACTGAAATGATTGTTTGATCACAAAACTGAATGATTGTTTTGAACATGTCCATAGACTTCCTCGTCTCTGCTTTCCTTTGCTTCAAATGCCCAACCCAGACATCTCTTCATTTACAAAAATGAACCTCATTTATTTCAGTTTTTGCTGTCTCCCTATTCTGGTCCAGGGCACGCTATGGTTTTTAAAATCATGAATACATATATTATTCAAGAAATTAAGGTACAAAGACTGAAACAAAAATAGAATTTCATAGTGTCCTGTATTTCATTTTTAGCATCACTGCCTATAAATACCGAGATATTTCTCATAGCGTGTACCAGTGAAACCATCCTCACAGGGTTAACAAGAATTCTGGACAGAAGCATTGTTATAATTAAGCAGTAATCAAGCTACACTTTGACCCACTTTCTTGTTGCTAAAAGTTACATAGCACTAGATACTGACCATTTGCATCCTTATTGTTCCTATAGATAAGATTTCTGACATTTGGAGTATGAGAGTGTTCAAGAAGTAATTTGCATTCCCATTGTTTCTATAGACAGGATCTCTGACATTAGAATCATAAGGCTTTTGCTTAAGAATTGCTTAAGATTTTATTCAGATCCTGAAACAGTTGATGCCAACCAGTTTGAAGTTCCTCACCAAAGAACAGAATCAGCATGAGTATAATTTCTTTATCTCCCTGTTTCATGACTTTACCCTGCACTCTTCAACCAGTCAAGGATTTCCACATTTTGGCACACTCCAAAACTCTAATAACCCTAGCTCCAAACTCTTCAAGAAAATGGATTTGTGGATTCCTTCCATTTCTTCGTTCAGTGGTCCTAAAATAAACCTCTTTCTCTGTAGCAACCCAGTGTCTCAGAGCATTGACGTGCTGTAGGCATCAGGCAACAGACCTATTCTAGTTACACCAGCTTTTACCTAAAGAAGGAAGTCTTATATTTTCCAGACAATCCTGAATCCCTGATATGTCATTGCTCAGTCATTTATAAGTGGCATGACATTAAATGAAGTACCCTGCTTTACAGCATACACTGTCTCTAGAAAGATGTATTTGAGGGATAATCACTGTATCACTTTGCCTGGGACAAAAATTGGGGGCCAATATATGAAACAAGAGGGCACATCTCTCCCACATCTATTTTTGGAGACACACAACTTAAAAGAACAACCAAATGGAATTCTTAAACTTTTTAAACCAGAAGATTTATTATTATCATTCATTTTCCCTTAGAGAAGATATGCAATATGTCTTCTGAGGAAAGGGCTCTGTGATTTGTCCTACTTTGCTTATGTAAGGCAGAAAAAATATCTTTTCCTCACTCATCCCAGGTTTATGTTTGAGGCCTCTGTAAGAAAAGACATACTGGCCCAGCGCTGCGGCTCATGCCCGTAATCCCAGCAGTTTTGGAGGCTGAGGCAGGCGGATTGCTTGAGCCCAGGAGTTCAAGACCAGTCTGGGCAACATGCCAATACCCCATCTCTAGAAAAAAACAAAAAGTTAACCGGTGATGGTGGTACATGCTTATGGTTTCAGCTATTCGGGAAGGTGGAGTGGGAGACCTGAGTCCAGGAAGTGGAGGTTGCAGTGAGCTGTGATCACGCCACTGCACTACAGCCTGGGCAACCAAGTGAGACTCTGTCTCAAAAAAAAAAAAAAAAAAAAAAGATTAACAGGAGAAAAGCAACAATATTATTTCACACAAGTTTTACGTGATACAGGAACCTTCATAAGGAGAGGAAAATCCATAGAAATGATTAAATTTGTTTATCTTTAAAAAGATTGAACAGTCATGGACAAATAGGATTAGACAAGGGTATGATCTAATGATAATAAACTGGGGAAAACTTAGCAAATAAGGCTTGTTTCCTCAGATTGTCCTTGGCATGTTTATGTCTTTGGCTCCTTTCCTTCAGGTACAGGTAGAGCACTTCTCAAATGAAAGTTTTATTATCTGTTTCAGGGTAAAACAGCAGAGAAAGGTGAAAGTGACCTTTCTTCTGCCATTTTTTTTAAATGCCAAGGGTCATATTTTGAGGTAAAAGGTCCTGAACCTCATCATTTAACATTCAGGACATGTTTTCAGGAAAAGGGAAAAATTTAACATACTATTGGGTATAGGTTTTAGGATTCATTTGGGGCTTTCTGCAGGATTGTTTATGACACCATTCATTTAGATCGTGGTTAAATGCCATGTTCTTCTCAAAGCTCTTCTTATTGCTTAATAGAGAAGTGATACCACCCTTATTTCAACTCTTATCAAAAGGGTTCTTGTAGTACATGACATTCTGTGACGTTCACTCCTTGAGGACAAAACATGTTGCTTATTTCATTGTCACTCCAATATCAGCCAAAACAATGATTTAAACATGTTAAGTACTTAAAATTGTGACTTTGGAGTTACAAAATCCTGACTCTGAAACCTAACTGTATTATTTATTATCAGGATACCTATCGTTTCCTCCCCCAACAAGTATTAATGCAGCATCATGCAATGTCAAATTAAAAAGATTAAATGAAATAATGTGAGTGGCTCATCGTCTAGCATATATTAAATGCCCAGCAAAAGTCAATTTTTTTCTTTCTCAGTATTTACCGAAAAATTATATCAGCTGATAGCATTTTAATCAGAAGCACTGAATTAATTTACTGTCCCTTTGATAAAAAGGAACCCAAATACTATTCCCTTCTCTTTGTCCTCCTAAAAGAAAGACCTGTTTTTAGCCACAATGAACATTCACATATGGGCATTGTGACATTTCATTCTTAAAAAGGGAGTCTTGAAGATTTTAGTATGTCAATGCATACATTAAAAAAGAAGAAGTATCTTAAATTAATAAACTACCTTTATACAGTAAGAACCTACAAAAAGAAGAACAAGCTAATTTTTAGTATTGTGAGAGTACAGTTGGTATGAACAGAAACGCATGTCTTCAATTCTGACGTGCTAGAGCTAAGTACCAGCCTCTAAGAACACAAAGAAGTTTATTGAATCATGAAACACTTTCACCTTCTTTTGTGTCAGACTCTCATTCATCCTTCAATTCTTTGATAAGTAGCTCTTTCTTCCTAAAAGCCTCCTGTGTTGGTTATTCTTTTTGCTATGCACTAATCCCTAACCCCACCCCACCTTGGCCAATTCTCCATCCTTCTGCCCTGCTCTGGGTCCTGGTTAGCTGACCCACTGAGACTGAATAACCTGGGCTCCCTTGCCTCAAGGGTTTGGCCAATGAAATAAAGTCAGAGGAAAAAGGGAACAGGATGTTTCCTCTCAAGCTCCCTTCCTGCTCTGGGTAATATCTAGTGAACACCTTCTAACTCCAACTTTTACTACAATTAGTAACACTGTTTTCCCTGTTTTTCCTTTCAGACACAAGGGTGGGGGATAATAGTCTCCTGTTCTCTATAGTATCTGCAGTATTTATTGATTCCCTTAATCCCACCTACATCTCTGTAAATGATCCCTTTCTTCAAGGTTCTTATGCCACCTGAGTTGTGTTTTATTTCTTGCTAATATTTTGACTGTACACCTTCCCTAAGTTTTTAGCTTAGGTTAGTTGCTCCTACTGTGAACTTACATCTCACCCTGTGCTTCTACATTGAAGCATTTATGATACATTATTGCAGTTATTTATTTAAACTCTTGATCTTTTCTTCCAGACTTTGTGAAGAGAGGTACACATTCTATATTATGCAGTATTTTGTTAGCCAGTTCTCCCCACAAAGTTTAGCATCAGAAAGTAGAAACTGAGAGTTAACAGATGAGTAATTAGTAGGTGGCATAATTATTTCTCTTCAAAATATTTCATAACATAATAAAGATAAGCTCTAGAGGGTGACAATATTTCATCAAAAATAGCTCTATGACAGATCATCAAAGAAAGACTCATGACCCAATTCTTTATACATGATGCCAGAGAATCAGATCCTTTCTGTCCTGGTTTAGACTCTGGACTGCAAGATAACTCAGGTCTTTTAGCTCTTTCAGAATATTTATAAACCAAAAAAGTATTTCCTTGCATAAAATACGTCCAGCCCTGTTAGAGTTGGAGAACTGACATTGATAAAACACTGGTCAAGTTAATGAATTGAATATTATGATTAGGTGTCTACCAGTATGCAGACCTGTGTGAGGCTCTGTGGTATGATAGAGTATGGACTACTAATGTTGTTGTCTGTTTTTGACCTATATGCTACTATAAGCCTCATATTATAGGCATGAATCATTTCCTCTGGAAGCCGCCTTTAGGAGCCCTCCTGGGTTTCCACTACCTCTTAATTTGTACATGAGGAAAATTTGAGGCCTTTCAGAAACCACCTTTGAAAGTCGGCAATATTTTGCCTTTTCAATGGAATATTCTGTTCTGCCTTCTGTAATAAAGCTGTGTCTTATTTGTCTTTCAGGGCATGGGATGGTGTTTGGCACCATAGTAGAAACAGGATAAATTCATAAAATAAATGAAATAAAGAAAAAGTTAAGCAATAAATACCAGACTTGCCTAACTCAGTCCCCAGAAGCATGTACTTCTTTACAGAGAAAGTAAATGGACATAAAGAAAGGAGCATCCAAATGATGAGGCATATTCCCTGGGAGACAATATATGTCATTCTAAAATACAGAGGTATGTGCAAACCCTCCAGTTGCAGATGCACTGCTCTTTGAAATTATACATTGCATGGATTTGAACAACAGTACTTAAAAATGAATGTAGAAATGGCTAGAGCAGCAAAAACATAGTTACTGAACTTTAACAGGCAGAATATTTATTTGATAAAGACTAAAGCTTCCGCTAGAGTATATCATTTCTGAAAGCCAGAGAAAGTAGTCTTACATGAAGGAGGGTAAGAGGTAGAATTTGAAGACTTTTGTTAACAAAAAGGGGGATGCAAAATCAAGGCAATGAAGTAAGAAGATCCATAATAAATTTGGTTTTGAGTTACTTTAGTCACTCTCAGTAACCACATCCATGATGCACTTATTTTGCATTTATTTGCAAATTCCTATAAATCTATAAGTGCATTAAGTGATGTTGATCATCAAAATATAGCTCAACCTATTCCTTTACTTGCATACCTTTACTCTAATCCCCTTTTGTTGTTGTCTTCATAAACTTGTAAGTAATAAGTCATGTTGGGGATTATTAAGTAGAAAGACATGAAATAGGTATACTAAGCCAAAATCAAAATCATGGTATTAATTTTCTAACTTCAGAAACTAGGCAACTATAACTTTAAAAATTAATGCCCTATGGATAATTAGTTATCATCCCCATATGGATGATAACTCCCTTTCAGAATGACCACTGATTTGAGGAAAGCCTGGGGCAAATGACCACTGATTTGAGGAAAGCCTGGGGCAAGAGGAAAGCCCGATGGTCAAGTACTTCTTTTTACACTTCCTGTTCTGTAAAAACTAATATACCTTTACTCAGTACTTTTTTTCTTGCCTCAAAGACCTTCTGAATATTTTCCAGATACAAAAATTCCTTCTTCCTTCACTGATTCCATGGCAGTGAAGTAGAATGCTTTTTCTTCCCAATAGCTCACGCTTCTGAAAAGCAGTAATGATGAACACTTTACACTATTGGTGAAATTTGTTTATGGATGAGTATAGGCCCTGATGTCGACTTTTAGAATTTCAGTTCTCTGTTTCATCATAAGCAACTTCCACATGCATTTTATTAAACACCCAATTTGTCTCCACATTCGACTGACTAATACAACATACAAATATTGTGTAAACCTCTCTGGTGCTAGAAAAATGCTATCTTATGGAAGTGGTAACTTGATTTGAAACAGTAATTTCATCCTTAAAGAATGTAAAACTTCTCCACTGTTCAAACAAGGCTGTGGTGAGATGGACAGAAATACAGGAATGGAAAAGCTTATCAGAGTCTCAGCAGAATCTTAAAAACATCTCAGCTGAAAACATTGCTGGAGTGAAAGGAAAGCAGAAGTACAGGGACTAGAAAGAGATCATAGTGGGTAAGGGCAGAAATTCACTTTCTTGGGGAACTGAAATTCACTTTGTGGGAAGAGGTGAAATCTGCCTGCAAATTAAAAAAAAAAAAAAATGTGATTTGAGTTAAGCTTTGTAGAAAGTGATTCTGAAATAGCTGTTACATGGGAGATCCACTGGAAGCAAGGAGACTAAGTTGGAAGCTATTACCAAGACTAAGGAAAGATATGTTATCGTGAACCAAATATTAATATGTGGTCAAAATCCAAAGAATCTACCCGGGAAGGGAGAAGTCAATGATTGCCAGAGGTCCTGGGGTTCAGCTCTGGAGGTGGGAGATTCACTGCACAGGTAATTGGCATAGATGTTCAAGTACTGAAGTTTCTAGCAGGCAGTGGAGGACCTGCCAGGCTTGAGGAAAAAGAAATGACTAAGTTATAACAATGCTAGTCAGGAATCTATGTTCAAGGTCTTATTTCATTGAATACTAACACTCAACACATCATACCAACATGACAGCCAATAAATGTTGTTGATGAGCATGACTAAGTTAAAGTTCAAAAGTTTCCATTTTTAGATTGAGAGTGTCAAAAGTAAGAATGATAAGAGAAATTTTAAAAATTAGAAAACTTCATATGGAAGAAAGGAAAAATGTTACCTTGGAATAAGTAAATTTTATGTTTCAGTGTTAACAAAGAATGGCATAATTTATATCATAGAGTTTTTTAAAAATTTTCAAATTATCCTGATTAGTCAGATTTGGACTTCTGGTTGAGAAAAATAAGGCTTCTTAGAAATAAATTAAACCTAAGGTGAGCCATAAAAATTAGATTACTATTACTCTTACACATACAATAAAATAATTATACTGAAATTACTATTAGCCAAAGAGAGACTAGGTAAGATATGATAGAAATATAATGGGGTTAGAAAGAGTAAATGAAAGTATTAAACCACGTCCTAATAGGATAACGTGAGCAGTTATGTTTCCTGGAATTTTACTAATAATTTTTGGAAGAAATATTTCCAGTGTTAACTGTTCATTTTAGGATTATATAATCTTCTTACATTACCTTAAACTTTTGTCAAAGTCTGCTACAAGCAGGAGCCTTTTTAAAATAGCACTTTGGAGGAATGAAAGGAAATTGATGATGTCCAGCATGGATAAACTAGGTCAAGAAGAAAAGAGCAATCGGAAAAACAGCTGAAAATGCTGCAGAAACAATGCATAGAAGCAAGAGAGACCAAAGGAAGTATGGTTATCTGCAAGGGAACCCTTGGAGATATTAGGGATGCATGGCATAAAGCTGATTCACTGTACACTGGCTACCAACCTGTGTGAGTCTGGTGAGACAGAATATACTCACAACGAGTTACGTGAAGTAGATTTATTACTTACAGATAGGCATCAAGAGACAGAAGACATTTTGGATCCATTGTGAGCTGGTGCCTCAAGGCTCAAGAAAGCTCCCAGGGGAGGATGGTCTTTACTGTGCATGTTCTCCTTGCACCACGGCTGAGGGACCTGAAAAAACAGTCCACCATGGGTTATATACGTCTGGGACAGCATAACTCACTTGGCAATGATTTGAAGGGCATTCTGCTTCAAGGGGACAGAGAAGCAAAGACTAGGCTGTCCCTGGAAGTTCCTTTCTACCTCAAGAAATTACATTCCCTAGGAGGGACACAAACAAGGCCTAGGATGTTTTGGGCCGTTTCTCCCTATTTCAGGATATTGAACTCTCAGCACATTCTACAGTTATTCTTGAGAACTGCAGTCATGAAGAGGAAAAATGAGTCAGTCTAAGGCCACCCAGAGAATGGTCCTGGACATGTTACTTCCCTCAGTAACTGGGATGAGAACCTGAGCCATTGTGTTTGGTTATGAAAGGAAAGCATGAAGGTGACCATACCAAGCTGGAGACTTTGGAGGATACAGCAGATACTTGGGGTACACTTAGATTGGCATTATACAGAAAGAAAATAATTCAAAATTTCTCTTTTAACCAAAGTGAAAATAGACACAGAAAAGTCAAGAGTTTTCTGAATTCACTAAGCTGATGCTAGAGTCAGGTTTCCAAATGCTTATTTTATGGTGTTTTTTTGCTACAAAATTCTCATTCTATATCTAAAAGAAAATTTGGAAAACATGCATCAATTTTATAATTTCTAAAATAAGTAAACCCTGATTATTATTTTACTTTATCAAAATGTTTAATTCACTACTCATTCTGACTCTCAATGACTTTTTTCCACATGTGGCTGTGTGTTAAAGCTTAAAAACCAAAACAAGCAAACAAAATGCATGTGATCTAATAGAATTTCAGAGAAGCTCTAAATATATTAATTAATTAAAAATACAGTGTTTCCCTTACAAAATGTACAAGGTCAACCATAAAACAAAGGTGTACACCTACAGAATACAGAAAAAAATATATACCTTGTCAACCACATGACAGCTCCTGAATGAGGTAATTTTCTATGAATCTACTACTTTAAGAAGTCATGCAATTCTTAAGCAAGATAGCCAACTAGATGCAGCCAGGAAGACCTTCTCTCGTCGAGAAAACTGATAATAAAGAAGACTAGCACACACTAAGCAGACTGTCAGAAGGAAGGCAATGAGACTGGATAGAGGAGGGACACAGACTCTGGGTTGAAGAGGGTGGTAGCTGGGAGCCCTACGTGAGGTTGCCAAGCACCAAGAGTTGTTCCTGGCCGTCAGCAGCTTTTGGTGAATGAGTGAGTTAAGTAGATGCAGTGTGGCCCACTCTTGGCACAGGTCTCCATAATTCTACCTGCAGTAGACCCCACTACCTCCATAGACACTTGGGCTGGCTGTGTGGAGAGTTGGCAGGGATAAGACTCCTGCCTACATGGATCCCAGAGTGTTTGGCATGATGATGGCTAAAGTGAAGCACTGCCAGGTGGCTAAAGTGAAGCATGATGATGGCTAAAGTGAAGCACTGTCTCCCAAAGCTTGTTATGCACCTTTAGGTGGCTTTGGTCTTTGTTGACTCTTAGATTTGACAGAACAGGGCTATATTGCCCATGGGACAGGGCCAGACTGATCTGAGTGGCACTAGTTTTCCATTCTCCCCCAGGGTCCCTGCCTAGCTGCACCCACTTGCAGTGAAGCTTCAAATGCCCAACCAGGGCATAACCCAGCAACCACTGCCATATAGCTCTTTTGTCAGAAGACCCCACCTAATCCTGAGTTTTGCAGATAGGCCCCTGCCAGCATGCACCTGACCACAGCCACCCACTGCCACTTTGCTGGCACACATGTGTAGATATTGCCACCACCACCCTACTGCCACAAGCATGTGAATGGACCCTACTGCCGCTGGAGCATTCATACAAGCGTGGACCCTGCTGACACCACCTCAATGAGCACCTTTGCCAACAACTCCCATAGGAGTGTTGTTGCCAGAAGACCAGGAACATTTCAGCCCATCTAGTGCAGTATGTGCTTAACCTTGAGGAGTCTAAGAACACAGCCATGGGCCTGGTACCAGCACCCCAGGGTTAGGGCATACAGCCAGGATTGCTGAGCTGAGCCTTATTCCCCTGAAATCATCCAAACATGAAGCCAGTTGTCTCAACTCAACTTACACCACAGTAAAACCCTCAAGAACATCAAGGAATATGGAAACAAAAAGCCACATCCAAAGGACAGCAACATCAAAGATTAAAGGAACATCAGCTCACACAGATGAGAAAGAGGCAATGCAAGAACTCTAGCAACTCTAAAAGCCAGAGTGTCTTCTTACCTCCAAATAACCACACTAGTTTCTCAGCAGTGGCCCAACTGAAATCACTGAAATGACAGACATAGAATTCAGAATCTGAGTGGCAATAAAGATCATTGAGATTCAGGAGAAAAGTAAAACCCAATCCAAGGAATTTAGTAAAATGATTCAAGAGTTGAAAGACAAAATAGCCATATTAATAAGGACCCCGATCAGGCTACCAGCAGAATGTTCAGTAGAAACACTACAAACCAGAAGAGACTTGGGATATATATTTGGCATCCTTAAAGAAAAGAAATGCCAACCAATATTTTCATATCCAACCAAACTAAGCTTCATAAGTGAAGGAGAAATAAAATCCCTTTCAGATAAGCAAATGCTAAGGGAATGTGTTACCATCAGACCTGCTTTACAACAGGTCCTTAAGAGAGTGCTAAACATGGAAACAAAAGACTATTACCAACCACAATAAAAATTCACTTAGGTACAAAGTGTATTGACACAATAAAGCAAATAAACAATCAAGCCTACATAACAACCAACTAACAACATGATGACAGGATCAAATATGCACATATCAATATTAACTTTGAACATAAATGGGCTAAACGCCCCACTTAGGCACAGAGTGGCAAGATGGATAAAGAAGCAAGATCAAAGGTATACTATCTTCAAGAGACCCATCTCACATGCAAGGACATCCACAGGCTGAAAGTAAAGGAATACAGAAAAAGCTACCAAGCAAACAGAAAACAGGAGTTGCTATTCTAATTTCAGGCAAAACAGATTTTAAACCAACAAAGATCAAAAAAGACAAAGAACAGCATTACATAATGGTAAAGGGCTCAATTCAACAAGAAGACATAACTATCCTAAATATATATGCACCCAACACATGAACACCCAGATTTATAAAATAAGTACTTGGACACCTATGAAGAGGATTCGATAATTACACTATAATAATGGGAGACTTTAACACCTCACTGACAGTATTAGAGAAATCATCGAGGCACAAAACTAACAAGGATATTTGGGACTTAAACTCGACACTTGAAGAGATGGACCTAATAGACATCTACAGAACATTCCACCCAAGAAAAACAGAATATACTTTCTTCCTACCTGCACATTGCACATACTCTAAAATCAACCACATGCTCAACCATAAAGTAACTCTTTATGTAAAAAATTCAAAGAAACTGAAATCATACCAAACATATTCTCAGTCCAAAGTGCAATAAAAGTAGATATCTGTTCCAAGAACGTCTCTCAAAACAACTTCCTCCTGGGTGACTTTTGAGTAAACAATGAAACCAAAGCAAAAATCAAGAAATTATTTAAATGAATGAAAACAAAGATACAACAGACCAGAATCTCTGGGACACAGCTAAAGCAATGTTAAGAGGAAAATTTACAACACTCAATACACACATCAAAAAGTTAGAAAGATCTCAAATTAGCAACCTAACATCACACCTCGTGGAACTAGAGAAACAAGAGCAAATCAACCCCAAAGATAGTAGAAGAAAAATAATCAAAATCAGAGCTGAACTGAATGACATGGAGTTGTGAAAAATGATACAAAAGATCAATGAAACCAAAAGTTTGTTCTTTGAAAGAATGAATAGCATTGATAGACCACTAAATATAATCATTTAAAAAAAATCCAAATAAACGAAATCAGAGTGACAAAGAGGACGTTGCCACCGACCCCACAGAAATACCCCCCCAACAAAAAAACCCTCAGAGAATTACAATCACCTCTCTGCGCACAAACTAGAAAATCTAGCAAAAATTGATGAAATCCTAGAAACATACAACCTTTCTTTTCTTTTCTTTTCTTTTTTTTTTGAGACAGAGTCTCGCTGTGTCGCCCAGGATGGCGTGATCTCTGCTCACTGCAGCCTCCACCTCTCTGGTTCAAGTGATTCTGCTGCCTCAGCCTCCCAAGTAGCTGAAACTACAGGCAGCCACCACCACACCCGGCTAATTTTTGTATTTTTAGTAGAGACAGGGTTTCGCCATGTTTGCCAGGCTGGTCTCAAACTCCTGACCTCAGTTGATCCGCCCGCCTAGGCCTCCCAAAGTACTGGGGTTACAGGCGTGAGCCACTGTGCCCAGCTGAAACATAGAACCTTAAAAGTGCCTTGGTGCCTAATTTCCTACCATTCTCCATCCTAGATTAAATGACAAAACTGATTATACTGTAATAATACCAATATCTATAATGGGGGTTTCCTTTATTCATATTAAAACTAACCAATTCTTTTAAAACCTAACAGAAAACTTGTCTAGTTTCCTAGTTTTCTTGTAATTTGGGTAGAAAAAATGCTTCTTAGAGGATCCATTTCAGCACAGAATTGATTTCATTTATATCTTCAAATGATTAGAGCAATATTGTGTGCTATGTGTCTAATCTTTCACTGGTTACCATGGGGGAAATTTCAGGTGACACTAATGAATCTTTCAAGTTTCAGGAAGCTGAACAGGGATACAACCAACTGGTGAAGTATCCTGGAAATAACGAATAGAGAGACCATACTATCAGAAAAAAAGACAAATTGTTGTTACTGTCATTAAACATAAGGCTTTTTAAAAAGCTCCCTTCTTATTGCATACAAGTATCTAATTTATCTTGTGTACTTTTTTTTTCCATAAATAAAGTTTTATTAAAACAAGCTACACACATTTATTTACATATTATCTAGGGTTGTTTTATGCTGTGATGATAGAGTTGAGTAGTTTCGACAGAGACTGTATGGCCTGCAAAACCTGAAATACATACTATCTGACCATTTTCAAGAATAGATTCCAATTCCTGCTTTCAGGCAAGCTAACTCTGATAGGGAGGCAGAATCACCAGTTTAGACTCAACTCTGTGTGTGTGTGTGTGTGTGTGTGTGCACATAAGTGTAAGTAAGTGTAATGAGGCTAGCCAGTGAGAATACCTGAGGACACTATAGTTCTTTAGGGATGT
>NW_012118689.1:0-699 GCF_000951035.1 Colobus angolensis palliatus
GGCCAATAAGCATATGAAAAAAAGCTCAATATCACTGATCATTAGAGAAATGCAAATCCAAACCATAATGAAATACCATGTCACACCAGTCAGAATGGCTATTATTAAAAAGTCAAAAAATAACAGATCCTGGCAACGGTGCGGAGCAAAGGAAATGTTTATACACAGCTGGTGGGAGTATAAATTAGTTCAGCCATTGTGGAAGCACTATGGAGATTCCTCAAAGAAATAAAAGCAGAAGTACCATTTGACCCAGCAATCCCATTAGTGGGTATATACCCCAAAGAACATCAATCATTTTACCACAAAGATACATGCACACATTTTTTGGCTTATTGGAGCACTATTCACAATAGCAAAGACATGGAATCAACCTAAATGCCCATCAGTGATACACTGGATAAAGAAAATGTGGTACTTACACACCATGGAATACTATGCAGCCATAAAAAATAATGAGATCACATCCTTTGCAGGAACATGGATGGAGCTGGAGGCCATTATCCCTAGCAAACTAATGCAGGAGCAGAAAACCAAGCACTATATGTTCTCGCTTATAAGTGGGAGCTAAAATGATGAGAACACTTGAACACAAAGAGGGGCACAACAGACACTGGGGCCTAGTATCCATGTGTTCTCATCTCCACCCCAGAGGTTGGAGGATCAGAGGAGGAAGAGGAGCAGAAAAAGTAACTATTG
>NW_012118689.1:5924-6469 GCF_000951035.1 Colobus angolensis palliatus
AATATTGTTGCTGTTTGGGGAATGAATTTGCCAACCTCTTCACTGTGTCACGCTAGAAGTAGACTTATTTTTATTACTATTTTATATGGATAAAAATTGCTTGTATTTCCCTACATTTACCATTTTATTATACATAGACCTTTTATACTGGTATTATTTTTGTTCTTTCTGAAATATGCCTGTTAGAAGGTTTTTTAGTAAAAGTATTTTGATTTTTATTTATCTAAAGATGCCTTAATTTTATTTATTTATTTTTAATTTATTTTTATCATTATACTTTAAGTTCTGGGGTGCTTGTGCCAAATGTGCAGGTTTGTTACATAGGTATACATGTGCCACAGTGGTTTGCTGCACCCATCAACCCACCGTCTACATTAGGTATTTCTCCTAATGTTATCCATCCCCTGGCCCCCACCCCCAAACAAGCCCTGGTGTGTGATGTTCCCCTCTCTGTGTCCATGTGTTCTCATTGTTAACTCCTACTTATGAGTGAGAACATGCTATGTTTGGTTTTCTCTTCTTGTAATAGTTTGCTGAGAATGATG
>NW_012118690.1:0-263 GCF_000951035.1 Colobus angolensis palliatus
GCCTCCCAAAGTGCTGGGATTACAGGCTTGAGCCACCGCGCCCGGCCTATTGTTGTTTTTTGAGCCTCTCTCTGTTGCCCAGGCTGGAGTGCAGTGGTGTGATCTTGGCTTAGTGAAACCTCCACCTCCTAGGCTCAAGTGACCCTCCTACCTCAGCCTGGAAGAGCTGGGACCACAGGTGAGGGCCACTACACCTGGCTAAGTTTTGCATTTTTTGTAGAGATGGGGTTTCGCCATGTTGCTCAGCTGGTCTCAAACTCCTG
>NW_012118690.1:9895-11087 GCF_000951035.1 Colobus angolensis palliatus
AGGAGAATGGCGTAAACCCGGGAGGCAGAGCTTGCAGTGAGCTAAGATCCGGCCACTGCACTCCAGCCCAGGCGACAGAGCAAGACTCCGTCTTAAAACAAAACAAAACAAAAAAACCAGTTTGTACAGCTGCAGTAGCTCGAATCTGATTGGTCCAGGTCAGGTTGTTGAGTCAGGCCATTTCATAGGTGGTTTGAGAAGCCTTTGAATTGGCTGAAGGTGGAAGGAGTGTCAGTGGATGGGCCCCTGAGGATGCCCTAGGAGCTGTGGGTGTGGCAGGTGTTCTGTTTAAGACACAAAGCAAGCCATTCTTCACAAAGATGGTCAGGATTCTGGTTTGAAGATCACTAATTATTTTACTTTTCTTGAGAGAGGTTCTCACTCTGTTGCCCAGGCTGGAGTGCAGTGGTGCGATCTTGGCTAACTGCAGCCTCCACCTCCTGGGTTCAAATGATTCTCCTGCCTCAGCCTCCTGAGTAGCTGGGATTACAGGTGCCCTCCACCACTCCTGGCTAATTTTTCTATTTTTAGTAGAAATGGGACTTCACCATGTTGGTCAGGCCAGTCTTGAACTTCTGGCCTCAAGCGATCTGCCTGCCTTGGCCTCCCAAAGTGCTGGGATTACAGGCATGAGCCACTGCGCCTGGCCTGAATGATAACTACTATAATACTGCTAAAGTCTGCATGATGAGGCTTCCCCAAGTTTACGCATGATTTGACATACCTGGTTTCCTTTTGGATGTGTGGTCGTCTGCATCAACTCAGGACTGCAGGAGATTAAGTGAGAACATAGAGGGTATTTTCTTTTTTTTTCATTTTTTGAGACGGAGTCTCCCTCTGACACCCAGGCTGGAGTGCAGTGGCACAATCTCGGCTCACTGCAAGCTCCACCTCCCAGGTTCAAGCCATTCTCCTGCCTCAGCCTCCTGATTAGCTGGGACTACAGGAGCCCACCACCACGCCCGGCTAATTTGTTTGTATTTTTAGTAGAGATGGGGTTTCACCATGTTAGCCAGGATGGTCTTGATCTCCTGACCTCGTGATACACCTACCTCGGCCTCCCAAAGTGCTGTGATTACAGGCATAAGCCACCACGCCCGGCCATAGAGGGTATTTTCAAATGCTTTCTCAAAGAGAAAAGGCAAAAAAATTCTCAAAGAGAAAAGGCAAAAAAATTCTCAAAGAGAAAAGG
>NW_012118691.1:0-637 GCF_000951035.1 Colobus angolensis palliatus
AGACTCCGTCTCAAAAAAAAATAAAATAAAATAAAAAAATAAAACCACCACCAGGCTAGGTTTCTCAATGCCAACCATTCCTATACTCCCTGTATTTCAGTATTTGCATATTTAGTTCTTATTTCATTAAGGAAAAATTCCCAATTTTATCTTTGAATATTGTTTCTGATCCATCCATTAGGTTCTCTATTTTGGAGACCAATTCCCCTCATAGTAAATACAATTATGAACCCTCGCTCAAGTCTTTATACCAGTACTTTGATCTTTAGCCAAGTCTATTATGTTCCCTAATTTTTTTTTTTTTTTTAAGACAGAGCCTCTTGTCACCCAGGCTGGAGTGCAATGGCGCAGTCTCCGTCCGCTGCAAACTCCGCCTCCTGGGTTCAAGCAATTCTCCTGCCTCCGCCTCCCAAGTAGCTGGGACTACAGGCGCCCTCCACCACGCCCAGCTAGTTTTTCTATTTTTAGTAGAGATGGAGTTTTACCATATTGGCCAGGCTGGTCTGGAATTCCTGACCTTGTGATCCGCCTGCCTTGGCCTCCCAAAGTGCTGGGATTGCAGGTGTGGCCCACCACGCCCGGCCTATGTTCCTTATATTCTATATGTATTAGATACGTAATGTCATGGGGCTTAGTT
>NW_012118691.1:5653-6020 GCF_000951035.1 Colobus angolensis palliatus
AAAATTCTTTGTGGACTCATCAGTATATTTTAGGCAGGTGAGAGAAAAGGCCTGTGGGATTATAACTTGCACTTAACCATGCCAGAAATTTCTGTACCTTTCTCTGCAAAGACTAAATTAGTTACATAAGTGAATAAATATATGTGAAACACTCAAGAACTCTATTAGACATTTACTGATATTATATCCTGGGCTATCACTTTGAGTTTTATAGTACTAAGCCCTTTTCCTTTTTTCAATGCTGATAAAACAGAATTTCTTTTTAAATATTTATTGTTTTATTTGGGCTAATTTTTAGCTTTTAGATTCACTGTGGTACGTATCAGAGAAAAAGGCCATTTGAGCTAATTCTGCCCACTTTGGACCT
>NW_012118692.1:0-718 GCF_000951035.1 Colobus angolensis palliatus
CAGGATGGTCTCGATCTCCTGACCTCGTGATCCGCCCGTCTCAGCCTCCCAAAGTGCTGGGATTACAGGCTTGAGCCCGGCCTAATTTTTATATTTTTAGGAGAGACAGGGTTTCACCATTTGGCCAGGCTGGTCTCGAACCCCTGATCTCAGGTGATCTGCCTGCCTCAGCCTCCCAAAGTGCTGGGATTACAGGTGTGAGCCACTGCGCCCACCTGCCCTTAAGTGTTATATCTGTCATGGGACCAACAACCCTGGGAAGGAGAGCCTGGAGAGGGGGAATGGGTTCTCTCCCTTGGTCTCATCTCTTTTTTCCTTTTAAGGGGGATGCCGGCTACCCCCATACTCTTGCAGCCATGGCAGGCACCTGGGGAGGCCTGAGAGGAAGAGATTGAGGGGCCACTCTTCCCGGATATAAATGACATGTGAACGCAGGCCTGGGAAGACTGAGATCTGAGGGTGTGGGAAGGTGAGAGGCCAGGGCTGTTGAGTTCAGAGAAGGAAGAGCTTGCAGGAGGCAGAGGCTGCAGAGGAAGATTACCAACCTGCGCATGAAAAGTCCCAGTTCAATTTCTGGCTGGGCTCTGCCACTTCCTGTGTGTGCCCGCTTGGGCAAGATGGCCACACACTCTAGGCTTCAGTTTCCCCCTCTGTCAAATGAGGCCTATGCTCCCAGCCTTGCCCACCATCTGTCCCAAAATGAACTTTGAGCCGGGTG
>NW_012118692.1:6097-6486 GCF_000951035.1 Colobus angolensis palliatus
ATGCCTGTAATCCCAACAATTTAAGAGACTGAGGCCGGTGGATCACTTGAGGTCAGGAGTTTAAGACCAGCTGGCCAACATGGTGAAACCCTGTTTCTTCAAAGAAAAAAAAACCTAAACACACAAAATTAGCCAGGTGTGGTGGCATGAGCCTATAGTCCCAGCTACTCGGGAGGCTGAGGCAAGAGAATCGCTTGAACCCGGGAGGTGGAGGTTGCAGTGAGCCAAGATCATGCCATTGCACTCCAGCCTGGGCAACAGAGGGAGACTTCATCTTAAAAAAATAAAAAAAGAAATCTGGCTGGGCGCGGTGGCTCAAGCCTGTAATCCCAGCACTTTGGGAGGCCGAGACGGGCGGATCACGAGGTCAGGAGATTGAGATCATCCTG
>NW_012118693.1:0-924 GCF_000951035.1 Colobus angolensis palliatus
GTGGGCTCAAGCGATCCTTCCGCCTCAGCCTTCCTAGTAACTAGGACTCCAGGTACTCACCATCACTCTTGGTAATTTTTTTTTTTTTTTTTTTTAAGAGACGGGAGTTCAGAAGGTGGTCTCACTGTGTTACCTAGGCTGATCTTGAACTCCTAGTCTCAAGTGATCCTCCCACCTCGGCCTCCCAAAGTGCTGGGATTACAGGCATGAGCCACTGTGCTCAGCCTGTAATGTTTTATTTCTTAATAAAAGTTGGAGCATATTGGGCAAAATGTTAACATTTGTTAAATATGGGTATTGTCTACAGTACACTGTTCTTTTCCACACATTCAAAATAAATATTTCACAATAGAAGAAGTCTGTGGCATAGGTATGGATGACAGCACTTTCAGAGAACAGCTAAACACATTTTAAAAACTCATGTAACCCCACTGTTCAGTGTCAGCCTGTCACTTTGCAAGCATTTCTAGAGCACCTAGTGCTCTCTGTGTTAGGGCTCTGCAGAGAATGAGCAGAATTTCAAACAGATGACAGAAATATGAACATGCCACCAGTGGAAATTTAAAATGTGCCATGACAAACATTCCTCAAGAGGAGTCGGAAATGATGCTGGTGGCTTGGTCTAGAATGGGTCAAATTTGATAAAAACTTACTAAAATATCTTCTTGTGGCTGTAGCTCTCCAGTATTTCAATCAGTGACTCCACTTTTCTCTGGGCTTTCTCTTGGCCATAAAGAGGCATTTGGGTACATACCTGTCCTTTTATTGTGTGAGATATAAATATTTAACAAATAGATATCTATGGTCTCCTAAGGGCCATATTGGAGGATCTGGCCAGCAGCCCACAATGCAACGGGGCTCTTTCTTTGTTCCCAGGTGGATTGGCAGGTCAAGAAATAATAGACACACACAAGATGGTGAAAG
>NW_012118693.1:4724-6653 GCF_000951035.1 Colobus angolensis palliatus
TCTTTCTTTCTTTCTTTCTTTCTTTCTTTCTTTCTTTCTTTCTTTCTTTCTCTTTCTTTTTTCTTTCTTTCTTTTTCTTTCAAGACAGGGTCTTGCTCTTTCACCTAGGATGGAGTACAGTGGCTCAATTATAGCCCACTGCAGCCTCCAACTCGTGGGCTCAAGCGATCCTTCCGCCTCAGCCTTCCTAGTAACTAGGACTCCAGGTACTCACCATCACTCTTGGTAATTTTTTTTTTTTTTTTTTTTTTAAGAGACGGGAGTTCAGAAGGTGGTCTCACTGTGTTACCTAGGCTGATCTTGAACTCCTAGTCTCAGGTGATCCTCCCACTTCAGCCTCCCAAAGTATTGGGATTACCGGTGTGGCCACTATGCCTGGCCTTGTTTTTCATTTCTAAGTAGTGATTTCTGCTGTGATTTTTCTCTTTTAAAAACTATCATATAAGGAGATTTAAAATTTCTAGGTAAATGATTTTTTTTGGATTCTATACTTTTATGTTCATTTTCTGTATTTATTGCATACCAGTCAGTGACTACGAATGGCTCACGTGATTTCCACTCTTTGGAATTTATTAACATTTTATTAATTATTATTTTAAATTCTCTCTATTCTTAATTATATTTTGTCCATTAAAGTGTTGATTTCATAGGGATACATGTTAAAGTTACGGACTTTGTATTTGCCAATTTTAAACTTGTGTTATAAAAGTTACTGACTATTGTAATTTTTGTTTTATATATCTTTTAATAACATAATTATTATCTTTTTCCACTTTAATGCCCTTTTCCTTGAATTATATTTTTTCTTATTATAATATTGTCATACTTTCCTCCCTTTTATTAACATTTGCCTGATATGTGACCTTCTGTTCCTTTCTTCCTATTTTCAATTTTCCTTTGGTCGTTGTTCTAGCTGTACCTCTTACAAACTGTATTTAACTGGGTTTTAAAAAGAGACTCCATCTTTTAATACATGAATTTAACACACTCACATCTATTGTGAACATCCATATATATTTGGACTTATTTCTGAAGTCTTATTTTGTGTTTCTTATTTATCATGCTTTTTTTTTTCTTTTTTCCTTCATTTTATTTTACTAATCCAAATTTCTTCTGACCTTCTCACAGTTACCTTCCCAGGTGCTGATACTTTTTCTCATAAGATGTGTGGCAAAATGATGGTGATTTGCACGGCTTTGCTCCTCCCAATGCAAATACAGTCGTGTGTGGCTTAAAGATTGGTATATGTTCTGAGAAATGCAACATTAGGTGAGTTTGTCATTACGGCAACATTGTAGAGTGTACCTACACAAACCTAGATGGTGTAGCCTACTATGCATCTAGACTGTATGGTATAGCCTGTTGTTCCTAGGCTGCAAACCCCTACAGCATGGTACTGTACTGAATACTGTAGCCAATTGTTACACAGTGGTAAGGATTAGTACATCTAAACGTAGCTAAACATAGGAAAGGTATACTTAAAGCACAGTGTTATAATCTTATGGGACCACCATTGTAGAAGTGGCCTGTGGTTGACTGAAATGTTGTTATCTGGTGCATGACTTACTTCTGCAGTGAATTGCCCAGGACCCTCCTACTCCTTATGTCTGCTGCCTCTAAGCTTGGAGCACCCACAGCTCCCATCTTTTGCTATTATTCTTTCCTGAAGGCATTTTGGACTGTACTTTTCTCTTACAAGGCAACACCATTCATCTTTCAAGAATTCCTTATAATTTTTTTTTTTTTTCCAGACAGGGTTTCACTTTGTTGCCCACGCTGAAGTGTGGTAGCATGATCACAGCTCACTGCAGCCTAAACCTCCTGAGCTCAAGTAATCCTCCCACCTCAGCTTCTCGAAATGTTGGGATTACAAGTATGAGCCACTATGCCCAGCCTCTTCATAATTTTTACAGGCATTTTTTCTTTCTG
>NW_012118694.1:0-418 GCF_000951035.1 Colobus angolensis palliatus
AAAAAAAAAAAAAAAATGTTTTTTAGAGACAGGGTCTCACTATATTGCCCAGACTTCAAGGAAGCCTCCCACCCCAGCCTCCCAAGGGGCTGGGATTACAAGCACAAGCCACCACATCTGGCTGAATCATGGATTTTTATTTATTCAAAAATCAGATAAAAAGAAAAAGCAAACCATAAAACTGAATATAAAGAGAAATGAATGGCTTTAATTCTACATTAAAAGCACATACAAGAAACAATCCAAGAAACATTTCTTGATTAAAGAAAAAACCAGCCAGGCATGGTGCTGCATGCCTGTAGTTCCAGCTACTTGGGAAGCTGAGGCAGGAGGATCACCGGGGAGATCAAGGCTGCAGTGAGCTCTGATTGCATCATTACACTCTAGCCTGGACCACAGAGTGAGACCCTGTCACAAA
>NW_012118694.1:4243-5698 GCF_000951035.1 Colobus angolensis palliatus
AAAAAAAAAAAAAAAAAATTAGTAGAAAAACTGGTGAAATCCAAACAAAGTATACAATTTAGTTAATTATAATGTACTCATGTTAATTACTTAGTTTTAACAACTAAACCAAGGGTAGGTAAGATGTTAACAGGAGAAACTGGGTAAAAGATGTACAGGATCTCCCCATATTAAAGATGCAACTTTTTTGTAAGTCCAAAACTATTCCAAAATTTAAAGTTTATTTTAAAAATAGATATTTAGAGAGATAAAGTAAACGTGACACAATATTAACAACTGGTAAATCTAGGTGACAAGTGCATGGATGTTTACTGGCCAATTCTTTCTACTTTTCTGTAGGCTTAAAATTTGTGGAAATGAAGTGTTAAAAGGAAATAAAACCACTGAAGGTTAAAAGTAAAGGAATGGAAAAGATAGTCTGCATGGACATTAACCAAAAGATAGCTGGTATTACTACATTGTTAGGCAAAGTGGCCTTTAGGCAAAAAATAAATCGATTAAAAATAAAGAGAAATGGCCAGGTGCGGTGGCTCATGCCTATAATCCCAGCACCTTGGGAGGCCAAGGCAGGTGGATTACGAGGTCAGGAGTTCGAGACCAGCCTGGTCAAAATGGTGAAACCCTGTCTCTACTAAAAACACAAAAACTAGCCAGGCGTGGTGGTGTGCACCTGTAATGCCACCTACTCGGGAGGCTGAGGCAGGAGAATGGCATAAACCCGGGAGGCAGAGCTTGCAGTGAGCTGAGATCCGACCATTGCACTCCAGCCTGGGCGACAGAGCGAGACTCTATCTCAAAAAAAAAAAAAAAAAGAAACACTTTCTAACTAGAAAAAGTTCAACTTACCAGAAGGAATACAATCTAAATTTATATGTACCTAACAAAACAGCCTCAAAATATATAAAACAAAAACCGTCAGAATTATAACAAGATATAAGTAAATTCATGGTCATGAGAGATTTTGGTATACCTCTCAAAAATAGAAACAGAGAAAACAGTAAGGGTATAGGTTTGAACAATTCAATCCACAACTCTGACCTAATGGACACATACAGAACTTTGCATTTACAAAATACATATTTTTTTTTTCAAGCTCAAATGCAACATTTATAAAAACTGACATATACTGGTCCAGAAAGCTTATCTCTAGTGACCAGATGAGGCAAAAGGCAGACCTCCGTGGTGCTGGCACTGTGCCATTCTTCAACTGTCTGGTGACTGTGCAAGTGTTTGCTTTATTAATAAATTCTTTTTTTGGAGGTGGGGGGAGTTCATTTTTTGTGTGTGTATATTACATATTTTTTGCTCACTTTTTGTGTATGTGCATTATATTTCAAAACTTAAGAAGAGTTAAAATCCTCTAGGAAGGCACTAACATACTAAGTTAGATATAATAACATTATTAGCCGGGCGCGGTGGCTCAAACCTGTAATCCCAGCACTTTGGGAGGCCGAG
>NW_012118695.1:0-1693 GCF_000951035.1 Colobus angolensis palliatus
CCCAGCCTTCCCCTGCTGTACTCCTGAACCTCACCAATGAGCCTATCTCCACCACCAGACTGAGCATTAAAACTGGGAAACTGGCCAGGTGCGGTTGCTCACGCCTGTAATCCCAGCACTTTGGGAGGCTGAGGCAGGCGGATTGCTTAAGGTCAGGAGTTCAAGACCAGCCTGACCAACATGGCAAAACCCTGTCTCTACTGAAAATACAAAAATTAGCCGAGCATGGCGCTTTGCACCTGTAATCCCAGCTACTTGGTAGGCTGAGGAAGAATTGTTTGAACCCAGGAGGTGGAGGTTGCGGTGGAACGATCTGGGCACCAGATCTGGGCAACAGCACTCAGGCTGGAGTGCAATAGTGTGGTCTCCACTCACTGCAACCTCTGCCTACTGGGTTCAAGTGATTCTCCTGCCTCAGCCTCCCGAGTAGCTGTGACTACAGGCACGTAGTCCCCATCTCAAAAAATAAAAAAGTAAAAATAAAAATTAAAAAGCTGGGAAACTGCCAGGCATGTTGGCTAATGCCTGTAGTCCCAGCACTTTGTGAGACTCAGGCCAAAAGTGAGTTCAAAAACCAGCCTGGGCACCCTGTCCCTACAAAACATTTTAAAAATTAGCCAGGTGTAGTGGTGCATGTGCCCGTAGTTCCAGCTCCCAAGGAGGCTGAAGCAGGAGGATCGCTTGAGCCCAGGAGGTTGAGACTGCAGTGAGCTATGATTGCGCCACTGCTCTTCAGCCTGGGTTACAGAGGGAAACTGTCAAAAAAAAAAAAAAAATGGGGCTGGGCACAGTGGTTCACGCCTATAATCCCAGAACTTCAGCACTTTGGGAGGCTGAGGTAGGTGGATCACGAGGTCAAGATATTGAGACCAGCCAACATGCTGAAACCCCATCTCTACTGAAAATACAAAAATTAGCTGGGGTGGTGGTGCACACCTGTAGTCCCAGCTATTCGGGAGGCTGAGGCAGGAGAATTGCTTGAAACCGGGAGGTAGAGGTTGCAGTGAGCCGAGATCATGCCACTGCACTCCAGCCTGGGCAACAAGAGTGAAACTCCATCTCAAAAAAAAAAAAAAAAAAAATGGGGCTGGGCACAGTGGTTCACACCTATAATCCCAGAACTTCAGCACTTTGGGAGGCTGAGGTAGGTGGATCACGAGGTCAAGATATTGAGACCAGCCAACATGCTGAAACCCCATCTCTACTGAAAATACAAAAATTAGCTGGGGTGGTGGTGCACACCTGTAGTCCCAGCTATTCGGGAGGCTGAGGCAGGAGAATTGCTTGAAACCGGGAGGTAGAGGTTGCAGTGAGCCGAGATCATGCCACTGCACTCCAGCCTAGTGACGGAGCGAGACTATGTCTCAAAAAAAATGGGGAAACTGAGGTCCAAGACCATACCACTAATCAGGACCAGAGCCAGGGCAAAGCGGGGTGGGAGGAAGAGGGTGAGGAGAATGGATGTGAGTTGAACTTGAACTTCTGTGTGTGTAGGGGATGCAGCAAAACTAATTTCCTTGCCTATGAGTAGGGGATCCTCTGACTCTTGTGTTGCGGAGGAAGACATCAAAGCTTGGAGAGAAAATGACCTGCTTGCTGGGAGTCACACAGCTGGGGGCTTGAGCCCCGCTCAGACCTCATCCTTCTAGGACTGGTCCCCACATCTGAGCACAATTCGTCCCCACCCTCTCCC
>NW_012118695.1:6493-7182 GCF_000951035.1 Colobus angolensis palliatus
TTTTTTTTGAGACAGAGTCTTACTCTGTCATCAGGCTGGAGTGCAGTGGTATGATCTTGGCTCACTGCAACCTCCGCCTCCCGGGTTCAAGTGATTCTCCTGCCTCAGCCTCCCAAGTAGCTGGGATTACAGGTGCCCACCACCATGCCCAATTAATTTTTGTATTTTTAGTAGAGATGGGATTTTGCCATGTTAGCCAGGCTGGTCTCAAACTCCTGACATCGGGTCATCCACCCACCTAGGCCTCCCAAAGTGCTAGGATTACAGGCGTGAGTCACCACACCCAGCTGTGACTGGTGATCATTAAGCATGATTATTTGTTTTTTAGAAAGCCAGGAGTCACACAGTTACCTGGGGAATGGGGCTGCCATTACTTGCATGGGGAAAATTGGGGGGAAAGCACTAGGCTGTGGGTGGGTTCCAATTTCGCTGGAGCATCACGAGTCCCAGAGGGAGCCAGTGGAGGCGGCTGAATGTTTGGATCTGGAATTATGGGGGACTTGGCTCATCTGAAGGTGAAACAGACCTAACAGGTCTGGGGGCAGTTGCCAGCATCTGGCTGTTGGTCAGATGCGGGGCTGCTCCCGAGAGCCCTGATTCCTGGGACCCAGCTGGCTATCCCTCCCCCATCTGGAGTGGGGTGGGGGTAAGGATGGGTCTCCCAGGAACTAGGGATGGGGAATAGGGGG
>NW_012118696.1:0-1911 GCF_000951035.1 Colobus angolensis palliatus
CACCACCATGCCCTGCTAATTTTTGTATTTTTAGTAGAGACGGGGTTTCACCATGTTGGCCAGACTGGTCTCGAACCCCTGACCTCAGATGATCCACCTGCCTCAGCCTCCCTAGCTGGAATTACAGGCATGAGCCACCTCACTCACCTGTGGTCGTAGTTCTTAAGTCCCTATCTCTGTCTCTTCTAGTCTTTGTGTCTGGTTCGAGTGACTGACTCTGTTTCTCTCCACTAGAACTATGCATAGGAGAATTAGGACCCTACTCTTCCTCTTGTACCCCACACCTTGTCCATCAGCCAACAGATCTAGAATCTGCTCGCTCTGCATGCCATCCGCAGCCCCCACCCTGGTGCTATCCCACATCCTCTCCAACCTAGACTGGTCTCCCTGCTCCTCTCCTCTGTCCCCTAGTCTGTCTCTCACAAGCATCCAGGGGGATCCTGTGGTCGCCTGGGATAGATTGGGTCCTCCCCTGCTCACAGTCACATCCTGTGACAAAAGCCAAGGTTCTCACCGTGGCCCACAGGTCTCCAATGTCTGCTCTGTCACCTCTCTGCCACATCTCCCACTCTCCCCGTCACTCACCCTTCTCCAGCCATAAGGGCCTCCTCACTATTCCTTAAATAAGTCAGACATTCCCAGCTCAGGGTTTTGCACTGGCTGTTTCCTCTGCCTGAAATGCTCTTCCCTGCATGAGCACAGGGCTTCCTGCCTCACCTCCTTCAGGTCTTTACTCAAATGTCACGTTTCTATCAAAAGCAGAAAAGGAGGATAAAAAAAATGACCACCTTCTCAGTGAGGCCTCCCCTAATCATTCTGTTAAAGCATCAGCCCCCACCCTTCCTATCCCTCTGCCAGGCCCCTGTTTTTCCTTTTCTTTTTTTTTTTTTTTTTTTAAACAGGCTCTGTTTAAAAAACTCTGCTCTGTCGCCCAGACTGGAGTGTAGTGGTGCAATCACAGCTCACTGCAACCACCAACTCCCGGGTTCAAGTGATCTTCCCACCTCAGCCTCCCAAGTAGCTTGGAACGATAGGTGTGTGCCACCATGCCTGGCTAAATTAAAAAAAAATTTTTTTCTAGAGACGCAGTCTTGCTATGTCACCCAGGATGGCTTCAAGTGATCCTCCTGCCTTGGCCCCACCAAAGTGCTCGGACTACAGGTATAAGCCATTGCACCTGCCTCTTTTGCAATTCTCACAGCCAGTCTCAGTCCTCGTTTTTTCTCCGTGGTCTCATCCCTCTTGCCACACAAGTTGCTGGCCCCAGAGCTGAAGCTGGCAGAGAAGCTGCCCCAATCTTCCTGTCACACTTGTAGTATGACCCAGATCCCTCTTGCTAGAGCAGCCCTCACATCTGACTTCCAAACATCCAATTCTCCCTGCAGTTTCTCCCCCAGATCTATCTTGCTGCAGCAGCTGACCAGTCCCACATTTGATCTCACCCAGCTCTTTCTTGCTGTGAAAATGCCCTAGGCTGACCCCCAAGTTCCAGTTCTCACTGAGGTTTAGCCCAGAAATATTTTTTTCAATCATTAAAAAAATATTTTTTTGGCTGGGCACAGTGGCCCATGCCTGTAATCCCTCCGCTTTGGGAGGCCGAGGTGGGTGGATCATGAGGTCAGGTATTTGAGACCAGCCTGGCCAACATGGTAAAACCCCATCTCTACTAAAAATACAAAAAATTAGCCGGGTGTGGTGGCAAGTGCCTGTAGTCCCAGCTACTCGGGAGGCTCAGGCAGAAGAATCTCTTAAACCCGGGAGGCAGAGGTTGCAGTGAGCCGAGACTACGCCACTGCACTCCAGCCTGGGCAACAGATCGAGACTCCCTCTCAAAAAAAAAAAAGAAAAAAAAATTTCTTTTATTTTGTTTTTTATTCTTTTCACTCCATTCTTCTGGTCTGATAGATTTTT
>NW_012118696.1:7586-11120 GCF_000951035.1 Colobus angolensis palliatus
GATCCAGGAGGATCACTTGAGGCTGGGAATTCAAGACCAGCCTGGGCAACATAGTGAGACCCCATCTCTGAAAAAAAAAAAAGTTAGTCGGGTATGGGTGGTGGCACCTGTAATCCCAGCTACTCAGGAAGCTGAGGCAGGAGAATCGCTTGAACCTGGGAGGCGGAGGCTGTGGGCCAAGATCATGCCATTGCACTCTAGCCTGGGTGACAAGAGCACGAGCAAGACTCCATCTCAAAAAAGAAAAAAAAAAATACAAAAATTCGCTGGGCATGGTCGTGCATGCCTGTAGTCCCAGCTCCTCGGGAGGCTGGGGCAGGAGGATCACTTGAGCCCAGGAGGCGGAGGTTGCAGTGAGCCAAGAAGGTGCCATGGCACTGCAGCCTGGGTGAAAGAGCCAGACCCTGTCTCAAAAAAAAAAAAAAAGCGGACAGAGGGGTCAGCACTAGGGGCCTGTGACAGTACAGAGGAGATGCGTCTGTGTGTCCAGCACAAGGCCAGACCCAAAGCAGGCACTCAGTAAATGTTTATTCATCGACAAACTGACCATGATGAGTAATACACATGCTTCCAGTTGCTCGGACCAACAGGCTTTTGTCCCCCTCTACTCCTCTCTCGCTCTGTCACCCTTCATGTAAGATCTATCAACAAATCCTCTTGTCTCTTGAAATCTACCCAGAATCCACCCAAGTCTCCTGCTCCCACTGCCCTGACTCTGGTCCCAATCACCACGTCTCCCACGTGGACTAGCACAGTCACCCCTCTGCCTTCCTGCTCCTGCCCAACTCACCCCGTCTGCTCCCCTTATGCAGCCAGAGAAACAAGGCTTAGGCTTGTTTCTCTGAGTCAGACCGAGTCCTCCTCTGCTTAGATTCTTCCTGTGGCTCCATCTTCCTCGGAATAAAACTAAAGTCTGTGCTGTAACCAACAAGGCCCTGCATGCCTGGCCCCATCACTTCCTTGGACTCATTTCTTCCCTCTTCACCTCATTCTTTCTGCTTCAGCCACACAGGCCTCCCCGGTGTTCTTCAAATGCATACAATTGGCACATTCCTTGATACGGTTTAGCTCTGTGTCCTTGCCCAAACTTCATCTCTAAATGTCACCGAAGGAACCTGGTGGGAGGTGATTGGGTCCTGAAGACAGTTTCCCCTATGCTGTTCTCGTGATAGTGAGTTCTTATGAGATCTGATGGTTTAAAAGTGGCAGCTTCTCCTGCACACTGTCTCTCCTGCCGCCATGTAAGACATGCCTTGCTTCCCCTTCACCTTCCGCCATGATTGTAAGTTTCCTGAGGCCTCTCTAGCCATGAGGAACTGTGAGTCAATTAAACCCCTTTTCTTTATTTATAAATTACCCAGTCTCAGGTAGTTTGTTTGTTTGTTTGTTTTTGAGATGGAGTCTCATTCTGTTGCCCAGGCTAGAGGGCAGTGGCACCATCTTGGCTCACTGCAACCTCCACCTCTGTGTTCAAGTGATTCTCCTCCCTCAGCCTCCCGAGTAGCTGGGACTACACGTATGTGCCACCACGCCCAACTAATTTTTGTGTTATTAGTAAAGATGGGGTTTCACCATGTTGGCCAGGCTGGTCTCGAACCCCTGACCTCAAGTGATCCACCCACCTTGGCCTCCCAAAGTGCTGGAATTACAGGTGTAAGCCACTGTGCCCGGCCTACAAGTAGTTCTTTATAGTAGCGTGAGAACAGACTCCTACCTACCTCAGGGCCTTTGCACTGGCTGTTCCCTCTGCCTGGATGCTCTGTCTCCAGATGGTTACATAGCTTTCTCCCTCCTTCAGGATTTCCCTCAAAGTTACCTTCTCAGTGAGGCCTAGCTGACCACCATGTCTAAAAGCTCACTCAGCACCACCCATCTCTATGAACACCCAGCATCCACTTCCTCCCTGCTTCTCACTTGCTTATCATATTTCATTCATTTATCTTGGTGACCCTCTGTCTCCCACTAGAATGTCAGCCCCACAAGGACAGGACCAGGCCAGAGAAGCTGAGCTGAGAATGGAGCAGGACAGGGAGACCTCAGGGCCTGGAAGAGAACGGGGGAGACCTCAGGTCTGGGACAGAGAAGACATCAGAATTGGGACAAGAAGATGGGGAGGATTTGGGGGCCAGGAGCAAGGCAGAGCCGTTAGGGACAGGGCCTTGGGAAGACCTCAGGCCCCAGAGGTAGACAAGAGAAATCTTTTTTTTTTTTGAGACGGAGTCTCGCTCTGTCGCCCAGGCTGGAGTGCAGTGGCGTGATCTCAGCTCACTGCAAAACCTCTGCCTCCCATGTTCAAGTAAGTCTCCTGCCTCTGCCCCCCAGTTAACTGGGATTCCAGGGTATGTGCCACCATGCCTGGCTAATTTTCATTTTTTTTTTTTTCTGAGACAGAGGGACTTCCTCTGTTGCCCAGGCTGGAGTGCGGTGGCGTAACCTCGGCTCATTGCAACCTCCGCCTCCCAGGTTCAAGTGATTCTCCTGCCTCAGCCTCTGGAGTAGCTGGGATTACAGGCACCCGCCGCCACGCCCAGCTAATTTTTATACTTTTAGCAGAGATGAGGTTTCACCATATTGGTCAGGCTGGTCTTGAACTCCTGACCTCAGGTGATCCACCCGCCTCGGCCTCCCAAAGTGTTGGGATTACAGGCGTGAGCCACCGCCCAGCCATCTCTCACCTTTTACTTGCAGAAAGCAGTATCATGAAATGGTTATTGATTGCAGTTCTGATCCCAGAGTGCCAGGGCGTCAGTACCCAAGAGGCTAAGTGACCCTGGTTACTTAATCCATATTTATGGAATTCATTCATTCATTTATTCATTCATTCATTCCACAGAGACAGTGGGGGTAATAATGCTGGTCAGGTGCTGTGGATCCATCCTGTCTGGCCCCTGCTGTGTTTGTAGAAGTCCCTGCTTCCCTGGGTCTCTGTCCTTCCACCTCTTGGGGCAGAATTATCCACCTTTTTCTGTCTCTCTATCTCTGTATCTCTGGCAAGCATTCAGTTAGCACTGGCTCCATGACTGCAGTGCTGGGAGATGTCAGGGACACAGTGATGACTAAGTCAGCCCCAGCCTTGCCCTCAGGGTGCCCCTGGTTCAGACCCATCCAGACAGTATCAGACTCAAAAGCAGACAGAGGACTGGGCATGGTGGCTCACACTTGTAATTCTAGCACTTTGGGAGGCCAAGGTGGGCGGATTGCATGAGCTCAGGACTTTGAGACCAGCCTGGGCAGCATGATGAAATTCTGTTTCTACCAAAAAATACAAAAATTGGCCAGGCGCGGTGGTCACGCCTGTAATCCCAGCACTTTGGGAGGCTGAGGCGGGCGGATCACAAGGTCAGGAGTTCGAGACCAGCCTGGCCATCATGATGAAATCCCATCTCTACTAAAAATAAAAAAATTAGCCAGGCGTAGACCAGGCGTGGTGGCTTACGCCTGTAATACCAGCACTTTGGGAGGCTGAGGTGGGTGGATCACCTGAGGTCAGGAGTTCGAGACCAGCCTGACCAACATGGTAAAACCCTGTCTCTA
>NW_012118697.1:0-731 GCF_000951035.1 Colobus angolensis palliatus
CAGGCCCGGCTAATTTTTTTTTTTTTTGAGAGCGAGTCTTGCTCTGTTGCCCAGGATGGAGTGCAGTGCAGTGGCACAATCTCCCCTCACTGCAACCTGTGCCTCCTGGATTCAAGCGATTTTCCTTCCTCAGCTTTTCCAGCCCAAAGAAAAGGCTGGGCTCGGTGGCTCATGCCTGTAATCGCAGCACTTTAGGAGGCCGAGGCAGGTGGATCACGAGGTCAGGAGATTGAGACTATCCTGGCTAACACGGTGAAACCCTGTCTCTACTAAAAATGCAAAAAATTAGCCTGGCGTGGTGGCAAGCACCTGTAATCCCAGCTCATTGCAACCTCTGCCTCCCGGGGTCAAGCAATTGTCCTGCCTTAGGCTCCTCACTAGCTGGAATTACAGGTGCCCACCACCAACCCCGCCTAATTATTGTATTTTTAGTAGAGACAGGGATTCACCATGTTGGTCAGTCTGGTCTCGAACTCCTGACCTTGTGATCCGCTCACCTCGGCCTCCCAAAAAGCTGGGATTACAGGCATGAGCCACAGCATCCAGCCTATTTATTTATTTAGAGATGGAGTCTCTGTCGCCCAGGCTGGAGTGTAGTATCGTGATCTTGGCTCACTGCAAACTCCGCCTCTGGGGTTCCTGCCATTCTCCTGCCTTAGCCTCCTGAGTAGCTGGGACTACAGGTGCCCGCCACCACGCTGGCTAATTTTTTGTATTTTTAGTAGAGACAG
>NW_012118697.1:6531-8049 GCF_000951035.1 Colobus angolensis palliatus
TCCTGAAGTGCTGGGATTACAGGCGTGAGCCACCACGCCCGGCCGATTTGTTTGTTTGTTTGTTTTTGAGACACAGTCTCACTCTGTCGCCCAGGCTGGGGTGCAATGGTGCCATCTCAGCTCACTGCAGCCTCTGCCTCCCGGGTTCAAGCGATTCTCCTGCCTCAGTCTCCCGAGTAGCTGGGACTACAGGCACATGCTACCATGCCCAGCTAGTTTTTGTATTTCTTAGTAGAGATAGGGTTTCACCATGTTGACCAGGATGGTCTCAAATTCCTGACCTGAAATGATTGTCCTGCTTCAGCTTCCCAAAGTGCTGGGATTACAGGCATGAGCCACCACAACCAGCTAGAGCTGGGATTTGAACCCAAACACTTCCAGAGCTATCTCTTGCTCTAGGCCACCCTTTTCAGCTGCCCCAGAAGGGCCCTGCTTGAGATTGTGGGGTCACCTGTGCCCATCCCTGCTCTGTGAAGCATCTGAAAACCCCCTCTGTACAGACAGGTTGCTCAGACATCCTGAACACCCTGTTCTGGACACGCAGCATCAGGTGGCGATGGTATGGGAGGAAAATGCTTCTGTGTCAGCCAAATTCCCTCCTTACCTCTGAAGCAAGGAAGGGGAACCAGCTCAAGTCTTGAGAAATTTAATGAGGTTTAGTAAGGAATGCACTCTTTTGAAAACTGCGTGCATAATAACAGTGATTTAAACCACCGAGAAGATGAAAAATAATGAGTGGTTTTGTTGTCAGAGCTGCAGGGACTGAGCCACAGCCTCGAGGGCGTGGACATATGGTCTCCCTCCATTCGATTCAGACTTGGAGACAGCTCAGCTTCCCTGGGTCTTAGTTTTCTCATTCCTTAAAGGAAGGATTGGATTCCAGCTAGAAAATGATACTTTGCGGGGCAACTAGTGGACACAGAAATGACTGTCTTGGCCCTGTGCAGTGGCTCACGCCTGTAATCCCAGCACTTTGGGAGGCTGAGGCAGGCAGATCACTTGAGGCAAGGAGTTCGAAACCAACCTGGCCAACATAGTAAAACCCCATCTCTACTAAAAATACAAAAATTAGCCAGGTGTGGTGGTGTGCACGTGTAATCCTAACTACTCAGGAGGCTGAGGCAGGGAGAATGGTGTAAACCCGGGAGGCGGAGCTTGTAGTGAGCTGAGATCCGGCCACTGCACTCCAGCCTGGGCGACAGAGCCAGACTCCGTCTCAAAAAAAAAAAGAAAAAAAAAGGAATTATACTTTCGAGGCTGTGCACAGTGGCTCACCCCTATAATCCCACAACTTTGGGAGGCTGAGGTGGGAGGACCACTCGAGACCAGTCTGGGCAACAGAGACCTTGTCTCTACAAAACATTAAAAAAGAAAAAAAAATTAGCCAGGTGTAGCTGCCCATGCCTGTGGTCTCAGCTACGTGGGAGGCTGAAGCGAGAAGATCGCTTGAGCAAGAAAGGTAGAGGCTGCAGTGAGCTGGGATCATACCATCACCCTCTAGCCTGGGTGCTGGAGGAG
>NW_012118698.1:0-2026 GCF_000951035.1 Colobus angolensis palliatus
CAGTGTACTCTGGGTGGGCTGGTGTGGAGGCTTCAGGAAGCTGCATCCTGAGCACAGGGACCAACCAGCCAAGTCCCTTTCCCTAGATGCCAGCCCGTGCTTGAGCTGTTTTTCTCCACCCCCACACTCTCTCCTCTCCCACCTACACCCACTCTTTTTGTTTGTTTGTTTGTTTGTTTGTGAGATGGAGTCTTTCTCTGTCACCCAGGCTGGAGTGCAGAGTGCAATCTCTGCTCACTATGACCTCTGCTTCCTCGGTTCAAGCGATTCTACTGCCTCAGCCTCCCCAGTAGCTGGGATTACAGGTGTGCACCACCAGGCCAAGCCTCCCACTCCCTTTAGAGAAGTTAAACTGGTATTTTTTTTTTAGCAAGAGACGCTGCAGGCTGCATCACAGATGATCCTGGGACAGATGGATCTCGGCATCACGGATGGCAGCATTCACTCCACTGGCCCCAGAATAAGAAAGCTGTGTTTGGAGAGGGGTTAGTGACAGCCTCCCAGCCCTCAGGGAGTCAGTCGCCTCAAAGAAGGAAGCAGGGAGGGTGTGTGTTCCAAATCTAGTCCTGGAGATGCTTAAAGATAAAGAACATTGACAGAACTCAGTGTCCAATGAGCAACTGAAGGGAAGTGTGTGCTCCGCCTCCAAAGGGCTGAATGTGTCTGGGGCCCACTGCAGGGTGGACATGGTGCCTTGGAATGCAGTGTGTGTGTATTTCCTAAACAGTCGGTTGTTTAATACTTCTCAGTTAAGCTAGGAAGAGAGCACCAACAGTTACTGGGCATATTAGGAAAATTCATAGCTGGAAAGATAGAGAACAGAGTAAACAATAAAGAAGAAATACAAAAATTTGAAGACTTTTTAAGCAGAAGAAAACTAAAATACATAATCATTAATATCCCAAGGAGGATTAGAGATGATATAATCATCAAATGAGAAATGTTATTAGAAACATTCTGAGGATAAAGAAGCGCTCTTAGAAATTAAAAACCTGTGATCACAACTTAAAATTTGAGTTGAAAAATATTGTTGAAGATATCTTTTGGAAGCCAGAGCTAAAAGGCAAAGACAGAAAATATGAAAGGAAAAATACAAAACTTAGACAAGTAGTCCTGGAGCTTCATTATGTTAATAAGGAATGCAGAAGGCGAAGGTAAAGAAAATACAGGGAGTTAAATCATTAAAATAATGCAATAAAAAATGTCCAGAACTAAAAGACATTATTTTCCTGATTGAAATAAAAAACAAGGGCCCAACCGAAGACACAACACTGGGAAACTTCAGTTTAGTGTGAAAAGCTGTGGAGGCTGCAGATAAACACGTGGGCCCAGCAGTGAGCCATCTGCAGGGCAGCCATGAGGCCAGCCCAGCATGGCCGTGAAAGGGTTCCCACTTACAAATTCTTCAGCCAGCCCAACTCTCAATCAGCCTATGTACATTCTCAGATATTATCAGGCATTTTCAGACAACATTCACCTCTGTGCCCTTTTTGAGGATGCCGCTGGAGCAGGCATCTCACCAAAGTGGAGGGGAGACCAGGAAGGAAGGAAGCAGGCATTTGAGAAAGGGGAAAGGGCTTTCCCAGGATGGTGGATCAGGGAGGTCTCAGAATGATGTCTGTGCATCCAGTGGAGGATAGCTTGTCTAGACGCTTCCCTCTTCAGGAAGAAATGGGAGAAATTGCATGTGTCTGAAATCTTTGAGAGAAGATTTAGCATTGTATTAGTTGAGAATAACCAAATTAAAAACAATTATTAACTCTTGAAACAACAAAATCTTTGCTAAATAACAGGCTCATGGTTTATTCCACGTTGTATCTGTCAACTGAATTTGTACAACCACAAAAGTGTAAATGTTGAATATTGATCTAACCCAAGTTATCATGCAATCATTGGAGGATGATGGGGGCTGGGGGCAGAAGCAGGCTGAGTCCTGGGCTGCCTGGGTAGGAGCTCAAGAGAAAAGAGTCATTGCAAGCATGTGATGTAGAATGAGGGAGCTATTGTCTAAAGTGTTGGTAAAGGA
>NW_012118698.1:4461-7232 GCF_000951035.1 Colobus angolensis palliatus
ATACTCCTGTCATCTGTGAATATAGTTTTATTTCTTCCTTTCCAATTTGAATGTGATGCTCTTATTTCTTTTCTTACCTATTGCTCTTAAGATATCCAGGAAAACATTGAATAGAAGTGTGACATGTTCATTCTTATCTTGTTTTGGACTTTAGGGTGAAAACTTTCACAATAAAGTATGAGGTCAGATGTGGAGTTTTCAATTGTCCTTTATCATGTTAAAGAAGTTACCCTCTATTCCTAGTTTGTTGAGTGTTTTTATCATAAAATGCCATTGAACTTTGTCAAATGCTATTTCTGCATCTATTGAGTTGCTTGTGTGTGTGTTTCCTTTATTCTATCAGTGTGATTACATTGACTGAATTTTTTGTATTGAGCTACCCTTGCATTCTGGGGATAAATCTCCTGTTATCTAATCCCTTTATGGTATACAATCCTTTTGACGGGTTGATGGATTCAGTGTGCTAAGTGATGGTGCTAATCTTTAAAAATGTTGACGTCTTTGTTCTATCAGCTAGATTGAATTGTATTTAAAGACCCAAGACTAGTTACTTGGATAGCCATTGGTCACACATTTGCTAGTTGGGCATTTCACAGAAATGGGTATTAATCAAGTTAAGGAAAACAGGCATCGGTAGATGGATTTCTGTTTCTAGGCATTTTCAATTCCATAATAGATTATTTACTGGTCAGCAAGTCTGTAATGCTAGAATGAATACATACTAGATTTATAGGTTTTAAAAAATGAGAATGGTAAACCATTCGTCATTTTTATCTAACTTCTTTTACAGACCATATAGACATATGAAATCTGACTTAATATGAACTGTTACTTTTTCTTTTTTCTAATAGTAATTTCAAATCACATTTAGCTTTTTTCTCATTAAATATTTCGTAATTATTATTTTATTATGCTTTTGTTTTATATATATGAAGAACATAACATTCATTGACTTTTGATTTTTCTCTGTAACATTATCTTCAGCTATTGAATTAGTTTTCCTTTTGATGTTAGTTTCCATTTATCATTTGGGTTACCAAAGTAACGATTTCTTACAGTTATGTCTTTGTTAATAATATTTAGAGCTTTATAAAAAAAAAATATCTTTCTTAAAGTAGTTATATTTTCCCAAGATGTTCTTTAAAAAACTGTGGTGCATGCATATAAATTTATATCTGTTTTCTTTAAGTTGGTATATTCTTCTTTCTTCATATGCTTCTGAAGATATTACAGGGTAAAACTCTTATTTGATACTTTTGAAAGTGATCTCCTCCAATAGTAGATGAAAATTGAATACAATTTTTGATTTCCTTTCATTTTAGGTAATTATCTGTTAGAATTTGATTTGTCATACTATACAGTTTTGCTATGAGGACAATTAAAATAATTAACATGAAATGTGTGTGTGTAAAGTCTTTTCCCTCCTTATCACACTGTATCACTGTGAGTTTTTCCAGTGTCTGACACTTGGCTCCAATGTCAGTTTCTTAATTTCAGGGCTGGGTCTTCACCTGTGTCTCCACTTCTAAGTTAGTGCAGGGCTTGGCATGGGAAAATTTCCTTCTTTCCTCTTCCTCATCTTCTGTTTCTTTTCTTCTTATTTTTTCTTTGTTTTTCTTCGCCTCTCCCATTCTTTTGCCACCTTTCCTTCCTACATGTTTATGGAAAAATCATGTACCCTTATGTAGTGATTTTACATCTTATTCCCATCCAGATAATCTATTTTAATATATGCCTTTGATTGTATCCTAAAATGCTATAATATTTAGTTTGCTTGAGTGAATTGAATAATGAATTTTATAAATTCTGCAGTACCCTGGAGGTAGTTCCAGCTACTGTTTGAAATACTTTCCTTTTCATAATATCCCTATACTTCTCATACAGTATCTTGCAAAATAAAAAATAACATAACTGAGAATATGATAAATGTACCTTGATAGTCCTGATTGGTTATCAGAAGAAAATTTGGTAACTGCTTTGCATCCTTTACACTCTGGTTACATCCTCATTCTCAGGCTGAAGCTACTTGTTTTGACAACTGTAATCTAATTAGTTGGGGATTAGAAAACAGTAACATCTCCTTACACCCAAGAGGGCACCTAGGATGAAATAGACCCTTTCAAACATGATTCCTTGTGGGTGACTGTATGGCTTTTCCACACGTGAGTCAAACACAGCAACAGCATGTTTTATCTAGGACATTTCCTTTAGTCACAAAGACCTGTTCGTCTGATGCAAATTTGAGTCATGTGCCTTTGACCTTCAAGAGCCCTTCAATGCCTAGGAGACATCCCTCATTTCTTAAGTTGTTCTTAGAACAAGGAATTCACAAGAGTAACGAATCCAAAGCTCAGATGTCAGAGGTCAGACCGAGAGCCAGAGCTGGCTGTATGTTACGCTTGGCCAGACTCTTCCCCTCCTCTCCATCCTTCATATTCTCCGAGGACGCAGGCTTAATATCCTCATTATTTTGTCAGCTGCAATTTACCAAAGCCATAAAAAGCCACACCACCCATGTGTCTTTGAAACAGACAAATTCATATACCCTGGAAAATGGGAGCTGTATTTTTGAAAATAAATATTCAAACTCTAACACTCATATTGAAGTAAAAACATAATATTTTTCCAAGCCTGGCTGAAGATAAATTATCTGATTAATTAAGAATATAATAGCAATTCTTTTTGATGAAGACTATGTTTTCTTTGAATCCTGAAGGAAGGTAGAGGTGGAGCGAGAAGCGAAGCCCAGGGAAGAGCGGTGGCTACGTTAT
>NW_012118699.1:0-344 GCF_000951035.1 Colobus angolensis palliatus
CTGTAGTCCCAGCTACTTGGGAGGCTGAGGCAGGAGAATGGCATAAACCCGGGAGGCGGAGCTTGCAGTGAGCTGAGATCTGGCCACTGCACTCCGGCCCGGGCGACAGAGCGAGACTTCGTCTCAAAAAAAAAAAAATTCTCACTTAGATAGAGTCTGCGGATTTATTTTCATTTTTTCAAAATGAGGTGAAAAAAATCGCATCAACTAAAATGCGACGATGATGAATTGATAAAGGACAACAGTCACACCGTTCCAGGTGTGTTTTAACCCAAAGTCACACATCATGAGAGAACCTGGACTCTGGAGTCCTGGGCATCTCTGAGGAGAATCTAGAAGGTGGG
>NW_012118699.1:5979-6966 GCF_000951035.1 Colobus angolensis palliatus
CCTGCACTGCACAATCCATTCTAACCGGGATGATGGCTCTGGATTAAAGATGAGAGTGTGGCAATGCACAGACTCTGAGGAGAACATACAGAAACAAACAAAAAAAAACAATGTCAGACTCAGGCAAGGACAGTAGAGCAATATGAAGCCTCTGACTTCAACATTTTTAAAAACAAGATCTTGGAAACTCCCTCGTACACCTCAGCTTCTTTTATCATGAAGGCTTTTCAAGGTTCTTAGCTGAGACAAAGAAAATAACAACCTGAATGCACTTCCCAAGTCTTCACTTGTATCCTGTTGGCTTTAGATCTCTAGGAGAAGAAAGTCAGATACTGGGCCTAGTGTCAGTGTAGGAGGCACTTTCTGCAGGCGAGGCACTAGGAAGAAGGGAAAATGGATGTTATTGGAATGTTGGATATGAAGTGTGCGCTCATCTGAAAGTATCTACACCTGCTGGAAATCTCAGATGCAACATTCAGCTGCAGGGAACAAGGCACACCCAAATCTCCTGTAAGATTTTGGATTCATTTTCCACTCATTCGGTGCATCTGGAGCTTAGACAAGGGGCTCCCTCCTGGGTCATAGAATCCTTGCTTTGGGTCTCCCTGTAGAGTTCATTAGGTTTAGTAAGGCTAATCAATTGTTTCAAGAGATGGGGTCAGCAGCGTGTGATGTCTCTGAAGGATTATTCTAAGCCAGGACAGAGCCATTTCATGTTAGTGTAGGGAAGCTGAGGGAAAACGCTTTGTGAGCCCCATGGGAACTTCCTCGCAAGGCAAGGGCTGGGCTGGAGGGGACACTCAGGAGACACCCAGCCCAGGTTCCAGCCCCGGAGCAGGTGCACAGGAGGCTGGGGACGAAGTTTCCTCTCAGCGCCTGTGTCTTCCTTTGTCAACAACAACAACAACAAAAACCTTAAGTGTTCAATAAGTTGCTGATGTGCTTTTAAATATCCTGTTACATCAGAACCATTCATGTAACTAAAAG
>NW_012118699.1:11466-12152 GCF_000951035.1 Colobus angolensis palliatus
TCCTCTGAAGGTGTCTTTGTATACATCAATTTCTGAATCCGTGTTGTAAGTATTTTGGAACACCGACACAAGAACACATTTTAAGTCTACTTTTATCTCTATTTTTTAAAAATGCCAAAAAGTATCTTATTTTGTTCATGTTCCATTTTGAATTCCCACCATCAATGCATGACTGTTCTTGGTTTTCCTCATTCAAACCGCCATTTACCATTAAGTGTATTGTGTGTTTTAAACCTTCTAATAGGGGAGTAATGTTATCTAATTTTTATTTAAATGCACAGGTCCCTAAAAAAATTCATATTTAACAATTTTTGTATAATTTTTGGTGAGATGCCTCTCATGATATTTGATTCATTTTTAACTGCATTTTTTATGAGTTGTACGTATACTTGCATATTGATTACAAAAGTCATTTAACAAACTAAGATAATTCATTTAACAAATATGCGACTTGGAGTTTTTTCCTCCATGTCTCCTGTTGTCTTTTACTCCCTTATCCCTGTGTATTGCCGAAAAATGTGTGTGTCTGTGTGTGTGCGTGTGCGTGTGTGTGTGTGTGTGTACAAATTTAGATTAAAAACATGTAAATTCTTATTCATCTAAAGATCATGTCTTTGGCATTATATCCAAAATCTCATTATAAAATACACTAATAGTGATTATTTTTTCCATGTCTCTAATCTCAG
>NW_012118699.1:12202-12588 GCF_000951035.1 Colobus angolensis palliatus
TAATTTTTATTTAAATGCACAGGTCCCTAAAAAAATTCATATTTAACAATTTTTGTATAATTTTTGGTGAGATGCCTCTCGTGATATTTGATTCACTTTTAACTGCATTTTTTATGAGTTGTATGTATACTTGCATATTGATTACAAAAGTCGTTTAACAAATTAAGATAATTCATTTAACAAATATGCGACTTGGAGTTTTTTCCTCCACGTCTCCTGTTGTCTTTTACTCCCTTATCCCTGTGTATTGCAGAAAAATGTGTGTGTCTGTGTGTGTGCGTGTGCGCGTGTGTGTGTGTACAAATTTAGATTAAAAACATGTAAATTTTTATTCATCTAAAGATCATGTCTTTGGCATTATATCCAAAATCTCATTATAAAATACA
>NW_012118699.1:15359-18281 GCF_000951035.1 Colobus angolensis palliatus
CTGTGTGCTCAGCCCTGGGGCTCGCTTGTGCTGTGATGATGAAGTCTAAATCCCCATGTGCTTGGACCACCCTCTAGGATGATGCCATTGTAAGTGAGTCCTGAAAAGCATGGGCTGTGTTCAGTTTCATATTGCTGGATATTCTCTATTTTAAAGGAATACTGGCAAATAAAGACTAGAGTTTGTATTGAATATCCATGTCAAAAAAGTTTTCTTTCAAAACTTTTCAAATGAAACAATTTTTCCTGCCTACTTTGAAAACTACAGTGTAAATTCAACAAATAATGTAATACAATTTTAAAGGCGATATACATCGTATTAGTTATTCAATTTATTAAAAGCAGAACGATATTTAAAATAAATTCCATTGCATATATAAGTGACATATTCGACAAGAATGGCATTTACATACTTTTTTACAAAAACATGTATTTAAATATATTTGTCTTCTTAATATTGGTATAGGCAGACATACATGTAGAAAAGCATTATTTTGCACTACAACCTCAAACTGCAAACACAATTTAAATTCAATTAAATAATTAGAATAATATGAAACAAATAGTTGTGTTGTTTTGGTTTTTAGATACACATTCACTTTTGCAAGGGCACATGTACGTGTCTTTGCTGGGTTGTTGTGTATGTATGTGTGTTTGTATGACCATGGAATTTTAAATACATCATTAAATTACATAGTTGTATTAATCTTGGCCAGGCACAAAGGGTCAGGCCTGTAATTCAAGCACTTTGGGAGGCTTAGGCAGGCAGATGACTTGAGATTAGGAGTTCAAGACCAGCCTTGCCAACATGACAAAACCCAATCTCTGCTAAAAATACAAAAATTAGTCAGGTGTTGTGGCAAGTGCCTTTAGTCCCAGTGTGACAGGGAAATGTGGGGCCAGAAATCCCACACAGAGTTCCTACTGGGGCACCACCTAGTGGAGGTGTAAAAAGAAAGCCACCGCCCTCCAGAACCGAGAACAGTAGACCCACTGAGAGCCCACACTGTGTGCCTGGAAAAGCCACAGACACTCAATGCCAGCTCATGAATGTAGCCGGGAGGGAGACTGTGCCCTGCGAAGTCACAGGGACAGAACTGCCCAAGAACATGAGAACCCAACTGTTGCATCAGGTAACCTGGATTTGAGACACGGAGTCAAAGAAGATTATTTTGGAACGTTAAGATTTGATTGCCCAGCTGGATTTCAGACTTGCATGAGGCCTGTAGTTTGGGCTAATTTCTTCCATTTGGAATGGCTGTATTTACACAATGCCTGAACTCCCATTGTATCTAGAAAGGAACTGGATTTTTTTCTAATTTTACAGGCTCATAGATGGAAGGGAGTTGCCTCATCTCGGAAGAGACCATGGGCTGTGGACTTTTGAGTTATGGCTCCAATGCCTTAAGACTTCAGGGTGCTATTGGAAAGTCATGAATGGTTTTGAAATGTAAGGACATTAGATATGAGAGCGACCAGGGGTGGAATCATATGGTTTGTCTGTGTCTCTTCTCAAATCTCATCTTGAATTGTATCTCCCACAATTCCCACGTGTCGTGGGAGAAACCCAGTGGGAGGTGATCAAACCACGGAGGGAGTTCTTCCTTGTGCTGTTCTTTTGATAGCGGATGACTCTCATGAGATCGGATGGTATTGAAAAACAGGAGTTTCCCTGCCCTCTCTTTGTCTGCTGCCATCTCCATGTAAGATATAACTTGCTCCTCTTTGCCTTCCACCACGATGTTGAGGCCTCCCAAGCCGTGTGTAACTATAAGTCCATTAATCTTTTTCCTCTATAAATTACCCTGTCTCGTGTATGTCTTTATTAGCAGTGTGAAAACAGAATAATACAGCAAGTATCAATCTCTTAGAATATTTTGTTGTTCTGCATATAACATGGCAGAGTCTCATATGAGAGGTAAAACAAATAATCCATGGGCCTTCAGATATTAAGTCGTAGGATACTTATGCCTGTGTCCCTGAGGGGATGAACCAGATATTGTACGTACGAGGTGCAGTACCTTTGGCAAAGGGTGTTCAGGGATTTCTGAAAGTTTTGATAATTTTAATTTAAAAATTGAATTTACTATTTATTTCTTCATCAAACTTTCCAGAAGATTGTTGGCAGTAAGAACAGCCTAGTATTGGAGGAATACTCATGAGTTAGAGGGTTATTTTGCAATTATTCTCCTGAGATTTGCATGAGTCAATTGATATGGAAGTTCATGTGTCCCTAGTTGAATTATTAGAATCAAGAAGTTTTCATCAACCTTAATGACTGTAGTTTTTGGCAAGGCAGTGCTTCAATTCAGCCAGAAAGAAAGACAACAATAAAACTTTCAAATACAGGGGAGTTTGACCCCAGTCTCTCTCTCTTATAAACAAAAGGCTGTGCCACATCGAGATTTTTCTTCAAGCTCTCAGATAGAGTCAACATTGGGAATGGAAAAGCTAATCACTTTCTCCTTAGAAAAGGCTAAGGTCTGAGAGGAATGCAGAGTTGTATTCATGAAGAAGATGACATTGTTATGTCTTCTCCTTTGCCCAGTGACTGCTCTCAAGTTGAGTGTTTCAGATGTCAGACATGGCCTATAGGGATGGCTGTGACTGCACGTGACTGACAGGGACTGAATCTCTATATCTCTAAGTGTCCTGTCCTAACAGCAGCTACAGGCATCAGCCCTAGACTGGAAGTGTCTCACTGACCCTCTGCCTCCCCTGTGCACTCTCTGGTCAGCTCAAGAAAGTCATACCCCTGCAACATCTTTTGCCAAAAAGTACTCCAACTAGTATGTATGACCTACGGTCCACACCCTCAGTACACAGCCATGATCATCCTGACTTGGTATCTAGAAGACCCCTGCACTTTTAATTTTACCTGTAATATTAGACTCCACTTTATCACATGCAGACACAGCAGAAT
>NW_012118699.1:21274-22755 GCF_000951035.1 Colobus angolensis palliatus
GGGAAGCTCTGTCAACACAGAGTTCAGGGATGTGTAGGGAACGCATGGCCTCTCACAGGACTACGGCTTGAACCCTCAGCTTCTACAATTGTGTCATCCACGTGTCATGTATCTGCCCTTTTTTATACTGGGTCAGGAACTGGGCTATTAAATAACATCCTTCATGAATATGCAAATCACTAAGGTTAATACAGATAACTCTGTGCCCTGAGAGCATCACCCAACAACCACACCCCTCCTCGGGACCACACCCCACCAACAGCACAGCTCCTCACCATGGACAGGACCTACAGGCTCCTCTTCTTGGTGGCAGCAGCAAAAGTTAAGGGGCTCCCCAGTCCGAGGACTGACAGAGAAATCAGGCCAGTCATGTGAGACTTCACGCAATCCTGTCTCCTCTCCACCGGTGCCCACTCCCAGGAGCAGCTGGTGCAGTTTGGGCCTGAGGTGAAGCAGCCTGTGGCCTCAGTGAAGGTCTCCTGCAAGGCTTCTGGTTACGGCTTTACCACCTATGGTATGAATTGGGTGCTTGAGTGGATGGGATGGATGAGCACCAACACTGGGAACCCAATGTATGCCCAGGGCCAAACAGGATGGTTTGTCTTCTCCATGGACACCTCTGTCAGCACAGTGCATCTGCAGATCAGCAGCCTAAATGCTAAGGACAAGGCCGTGTATTACTGTACGAGAGACACCGTGTGGAAACCCACGTCCTGAGAGAGTCAGAAGCCCTGAGGGAAGAGGCAGCTGTGCTGAGCTGAGGCAGTGGTGCAGCAGTTTCTTTATCTTCCATATAATCTCATTTTGCATCAACTTCCACTGTTATATTAGCCATGAATGTGGGATAGACGGGTGCTCCTAAGAGATCCCTACCTTGCCCATTTTGATGGGTTTTCCAGAAGATGTGAGAAGCCACTTTGTTTGCAAAGCATCCCAGAGCCATGCTCTGCTCCACACATGAGTGCCCATTTCCTGGTCTTTGGTTAACTGTCAAGCGCTCTTCAGTGCACCTGGGCTAATTTCACATCAGGTAGAGGAATGAGTTCTAAAGGAAAGCTAAAGTTGTAATAGCAACTCCTGCTCAATAACCTTCAGCTTCATTGCTTTTGTGTGACTCATCAACTAATTACATTACATCAAGGTTCTCAATGGGAGTGTCTAATAAATATAAGGGACGTACAGAAGTTCCCTAATTAAAATAATACAATTGTGAGCACAGCCCCAGTATTCAACCATGTCTCCACCCTTCACACCCTTCACCACAAAGGAATTTTCACCTCTCCTGGAAGTTGGTTTCATTTTGAAATTAGTTATTTTTTTCGTTTTAATATCTCAAGATTATCATATGTAACTATTTTAGCAAAAAGTGAGTAATGGGAACTTGAACTAAACAACTGAAAACAAATTCACAACTAATTAAGCAAGATGATAGAATGTGATTGGCTCCAGGCTTTGATAATTCGGCAGTTTATGTACCCAGA
>NW_012118699.1:23505-25367 GCF_000951035.1 Colobus angolensis palliatus
ACAACAGAAAACAAATTCACAACTAATTAAACAAGATGACAGAATGTGATTGGCTCCAGGCTTTGATAATTCGGCAGTTTATGTACCCAGACTTTAAATTTACACATCTTCCTGTACCTTCATGGCACAATCAACTCTCATTATGAAAGAAATGGTGACTGCATTCCCAAGGGTCACACACAGTTACAAAAATAGACTGGGAAAGGTGAGGAGTTGATGCTTTAAACTCCCGTTTGAAGAAGTAGGATCAACTACTTTTCTGAATGGTTCACAATGACTCCAGCTCACTCACAGAGCTCAGACACAAACCTCCCTTCAGTGTGGGAGCTGGGCTGCAGGGGGTACTCTATACCCATAAAGGTGAAAATGAGCTGTCAGATGGAACTTCTCTGTCACCTCCACATGGAATTTATTGTTTCATTTCATTAGCACTCTTTACATAATGCTTCATTTGGTTTGGTCTGTTCATTACTTGTATTTTTCAAAGGAATCTCACTCGAATCTTTACTCTTTTGCATTTTGTCTTCAGGACAATGTTGGGAAGTGTTACCTCCAGCATCATAACATGATCTAGTGACCTGACACATTTGTGGCAAAGAATACCTACCGATTCATAAGCTTTTTCATTTTCTTTCCATGAAATAGAATTATTTCTTCTGTTCTGTGTATGAGCATATCCTAGCAATCCTGTACACACCCTCATAGATGTCTACAAGCCTATGAATTATTCTCTGTAAATAAAAATTTATCTCAATTTCCCTCAATGTCCATAATTCTCCTGAAGGTGAGGAAGGTCTTTCTGGATCTGTTTAAACAAAATGTCCAGAGACCAGCTGGTAGGTCAGGAGCTCACCTGGCTCTGGATGTTGGTTCTGTCTCTTTCCCTCTGTTGTCCCACAAGTCAGCTCACTTGTTCAGTCCTAACAAGACAGCCCAGGTTTGTCCTGATGTTAAAACACACCCAACTTCTGATGACTCTCCTGTTACCCACATCCGTGGAGATAGATTATTTATTATATAATTCACCAAACTAATGTCAAATGCCCAAGTTGCAATACCGCAAACTCTAAGCTATGTTCATGCAATTCAGTGAAGGAGAAAGTCTTTCAGACACAGGTGCACCTGAAATGATAAATATGTGGGTGAGGACTCTGGGCTTGACTGCCATTTTCCAGCCGAGTTTCAGAAGTGTGACCTGTCAGGGAAGAACCAGAGTTCCTTGTGTTCTCAGAGAGGAGGGCTCACAGATGTCCTCTCTTGTTCCCAGGAAAGGCAATTGCACTAATCTTGATGATGAGACTATGCTCCTGTGCTGACCTATTATACTTTTTGACTGAAATTGTCACTGTGATCCCCAATCTGCATCTATTCACACAGAAGTGTATAAAGGTCAGGCCACATTCTCAGCATCACACATTGAGACGGTTGGAGATACGTCCCACTACCTTCTCCTGAGATTGCAGACAGAATCCCAAATTTCAAACGTTCACAAAAGGGAAGGTCTCAGATTTTTTTTTTTTTTCATGACACACTCTCTGGGACAGATATATTCCGTCTAACCATGATGGATATTCTGAATTACGATAAACATTGCATGGATGTAGGTTTGTATAAATTCACTGTGACGAATATATTTAGCTGCTGCCCTAATGTTTTGAATGGAGATTTGACAATTTAGATATAAATCTTCACGGGTAGAACAGCATTGAACCTATTCCAAAATCTGTCCTAGATCCACGAGCACACTCATCTCCCAGACCAGCTCCTTCAGCACATCTCCCTACCTGGAACAAGAGGACTCTGGGCTTGGTGAGGGGAGGCCCCAGGAAGAGAACTGAGTTCTCAGAGGGCACAGCCAGCAT
>NW_012118699.1:31722-32083 GCF_000951035.1 Colobus angolensis palliatus
AAAACAGATGGGCATTCATGGAGACAGTTAATTAAATTTGTTGGGTTTAAGATGAAATTTTTTCCGAAAGTTTTAATGTTCTCAGCTAAGTATGAATCTTTTCAACAAACTGAGAATTGAAAGTAGAATGAAGTTAGAAGTTGAGAGAGAAAAGTCATGAGAGAGCAGAAAGAAAATTCACACAAAACTGTCACATGGCAGAGGCCAGAATGGAGCTGATGCAGCAATGTCATTTTTCTGCAGACCTAGTTGAGACCCTTTGGTATTTAAGGCAGGACCAGTGTTGAAGAATTCCTTTAGTTTTTGCAATCTACTTATCCGACAAAGGACTAATATGCAGAACCTATAAAGAACTCAATCA
>NW_012118699.1:37088-49306 GCF_000951035.1 Colobus angolensis palliatus
GTGCAGCACACCAACATGGCACAAGTATACATATGTAACAAACCTGCACGTTATGCACATGTACCCTAGAACTTAAAGTATAATAATAATAATAACAAAAAAAGAAAACTGAATGAGCTTAAAATAAATATTAAAGGTACTTTAAAATGAGAAAAAAAACCAATGAACTGTACATTTTAAATGAATGACTTGTATGATATGTGAGTTATATCTCAATAAAGCTGTTAAAGGATTAAAAAAACAAAACAAAAACATTTACTTTACATTTTCTGCCAGGTAATCCATATGCTTCCTTTTCATTGATGTCAGTTTCTGGATCTTCATGTTGTTCTTCTGTTTGGACCATGTTCCAAACCTCTTTCATTTTCCTTGACTGTCTTTGTTGCTACCTGTTCATTATAACAAAAGCCACCATACACTCTTCAAAGACGAGGCTTATAGAGACCATCCTCATCAACCAGTCTAGGTAGTAATTTGAGTCTCTCACAGTGTCACAGTATTCAAACTTATGTCTTTGTTTTTAATGGTCCCTGGGTTGTAGAGGATGGTAGAGTCGTCCAGTAGTCACAGGCAGCGGAGGTGGAAACTATTTACTCAAGCAGCCCCTTGAAAATTGGACCACTGGACAAAGTTTTATTATTGATGGAAGATTCATCAAAATATTGTTAGTTCAAGCTTCTCTCAACCAGTCATTAAATATTGAAATTTTATTATTTCTTATTTGAATATGGGGTTTATTCTTTGAATATTTAGGTAAAATTCTAAACTAGTTTAAACATGCCTATTCGGCAAAATGATCTGCTGCCAAATTTCCATTTTCTGTGTTATCTCTTTTTGCATTTAAATCTAAGTCTGTATTAGACATGCACCCAGAATGCGGAAAAATGTCTTAAAGTTCCTTAATCTATTTAATTTAATGGGGTTTCCAGAAGATGTAAAAACCTCCTTTGCTTATCAAACACCTGACTATTGGTCCATAGTTTCCTCTTAAATTTTTCTCTCTCCTCTCACATTATCTATAATAAGCAGGGAGAAATGAAGACACACCATCGACAGTTTGCTTAGATATCCCATCAGCTAAATTTCTAACTGTCACTAATTCTAACTTCATCCAGTGTAACATAACTAAGATGAATTCTATAACAAGGTACACGTACTTTCCAGTTCTAATACCACGTTTGTGACAGAAACAAAGCAGGTGTGCTCTCTGCGAGGTGGTCATCTGAGGTCTGAGACGAGGGGTCACACAGATATTTTTATGATATTTAAGGAACTGGGCAACAACAGTGATAACAATTCTGATCATCACTGGCTCTAACCGGAAAGTTTACAGGTAAAGTTCCTGCTGTTATTTGATTTAAACACCTGGTTAGAATGAAGCTCAGAAGAAGAGGTCACATCCTAGGCCACACAGTGAGGAGGAATGGAGCTGTGCTCTGCTCTCCACACTACACACCAGATCCCAGGCACAGGCCCAGGTTCCACTGACACGTGGCATCTGGAGGGCAGTTCTCAGGGTGTGTTCTTACCGCACCTGCTTCCTGGGGCAGGGCGCTTCCTTCTCTCAGTTGTGCACTTGCTCCTTCTGCAAGCTCTGAAGTGACCACTTGCATTGCCATGAATTATTCATATTCTCTCCCTTATTATGGCAAAAAGCATATTTATTAAATTTTCAATTCATTTTCTCTGAAGCACACTGTGTTAGCAGAAAGGAATAAATCACATTCCTTAACCTCCCCCACAGCCAAAGATTCAGAGGGTCCTGATGAACACTCACGTGGGACATCAGCACTCACTTTCTCAGAGTCACCAAGGTGCTGTGGCTGGTGCCTGACGGGACCAGAATGGGGTCACGGCATCTGGTCAGTGTCATGAAGAGTGATGGTTCCAGAAATCATCCCTGTGGTCTCCATGCTAATCAAATGTGGGTTCACAGTGAGGAGGTTGTCCTCTGGGTGCTTGCTTTTCAGTGAAAGGACGTCTTGCCACAAAAAGTTTGTAAACGGAGCAGGGCATCCATTTCTTCAAGCAGGATTAGGGCTTGGACCATCAGCATCCCACTCGTGTAGGGCTGATGTGTCATTCATCTCCTGTTTCTTATCCTGGATCAGGTCTTGAGCTATGAAATGTTCTGTCTCCTGAATATACAAATAACCTGAGATCCAAGGAGGTAAATATGGACATGTCTGGGCCCTGAGAGCATCACCCAGAAACCACATCCCTCCCCCAGAGAAGCCCCTGAGAGCACAGCTCCTCATTATGGACCGGACCTGGAGGATCCTCTTCTTGGTGGCAGCAGCTACAGGTAAGGGGTTCCCAAGTCTCAGTGATGAGAAGGGGATTGGGTTCAGTCAAGTGGGCTTTCATAAACTCCTGCATCCTCCCCACAGGTGCCCACTCCCAGGTGCAGCTGGTGCAGTCTGGGGCTGAGGTGAAGAAGCCTGGGTCCTCAGTGAAGGTCCTGTAAGACTTCCAGCTATGCTATGCGCTGGGTGCGACAGAACCTTGGACAAGGGCTTGAGTGGATAGGATTTTAGTTATCTGAGAGATGTTTCATATAACATTTATTCTGTAAGCAAATTTCAGGGATTGTAGAATGAATCATATTAAGAAATCTGATACAGAACTTCCTCTGAATCGATCTTTGTAAATATCAATTTCTGAATCAATGTTGTAAATATTTTGGAACCCAAACACAAGTTCACATTTTAACTCTATTTTTATCTCTATTTAAAAATCTCATTTTGTGCATGCAACATTTTGAATTCCTACTATCAATGCATGATATTTCTTGTTTTTCCACATTAACATTGCCATTTATCATCATGAGAATTGTGAGTTTTAACCAGGCTAATAGGCGAGTAATGGTATCTAATTTTTATTTAAATGCACATGTTCTTAATAAAAAATTCATATTTCACATTTTTTGTATAATTTTTGGTGAGATGCCTCTCCTGATATTTGGATCATTTTTAACTGCATTGTTTTCTTTTGATTAGTCATAAGTTTACTCGCATATTGATTATAAAAGTCATTTAACAAATTAAAAGAATTGGCTGGGGTCGGTGGCTCACAGCTGTAGTCCCAGCACTTTGGGAGGCCGAGACGGGCGGATCACGAGGTCAGGAGATGGAAACCCTCCTGGCTAACACCGTGAAACCCCATCTCTACTAAAAATAAAAACAAAAATAAAAAAATTAGCCAGGTGTAGTGGCGGGCGCCTGTAGTACCAGCTACTCCGAAGGCTGAGGCAGGTGAATCGTGTGAACTCGCAAGACGGAGCTTGCAGTGAACCGAGATCGCGCCACTGCACTCCAGCCTGGGCGACAGAGTGAGACTCCATCTCCAAACAAACAAACAAAAAACAAAAACAAACAAAATAAATGAAAAGAATTGATTTAACAAATATGTGACTTGGAAGTATCTTCTCCTAGTCTGTGGTTGCCCTTTTCTCCCTTATCAGTGGGTATTGCAGAAAAATTGTGTGTGTGTGTGTGTGTTTGCACAAATTTATACCAAAAAAACAAAAAAATCGTTCATAGATCATGTATTTGACATTATATGTGAAGTCTCATTATAAAATGCACTATTAGTGATTTTTCCATGTCTCTAATCTCAGGCCACAATCAGCTCATGAGTGTTTAACCTTCACCTATTGATTGGAGGACTATCCTCCTGAGATATTTGGAAGACTTCTGTAAGGAGATCTGTTCTTCTTCCCATTGTTTATTTATTTAATCATCTATTAATATCCATATTGGTTTATGGATGTCTATTTCATACTCTGAAAAAGATCCATGCTACATTATTCATTTTATTGTTCAAATTGCCACAGCTTTATTAGGTGCTGGGCGCTCATTTAGTTTGGATCCTGCATCTTTACAGCCCACCTCATCCTTTTGTTTTTGAACACTTCCCTGTTTCCTGGATATTATAATAAATTCTAAGCTCATTTTCCACATTACCTTTTTCATACAGAGAATTAGCCATTTTTATAAAGAGTGCTTGTTTCTGATTTTAAAGAAGAATATTACAATAAAATATTGTGATACTGGGTATGTGTGTTGTTAATGAGGTGTTCTGGGACTTCTCAACGAATTGGCCTAGTAAATGTGCATGTTTATATGAACCCATGTTTATGGACACTTCAAAACTGTTTATGTATCTAATCTTTTGTAACTTGATTACATTAAAAATGAGAAGACACTGGACTCTCCACCCAACTATGCCACCACATGGACCTTTCTAGTCTTCCTTCCTTGACTGTCTATAACCACCCACAGCAAAGTGAGGAACACCATCCCACCACATGCCATTTTATTACTTAGCTACACAATTTCAGGATACATGCAGAGTGGCATCAGAAATGTAAAGTTGTACCCTTGTAAGAAACATATTTATCTACTACAATGCAGTGCTTATGTGTGGTTTGTTTACAATTAAAACTTACAGAATCTCCTCACTTTCAAAGTTACTTACGTTAGCAACTTCATTTTCCACTTTCTTCTGTGAAGTCATTTCAATTGCACGGTATCGTTTCCTTTGTTTGAAATTCTGTAAAAGCCAAAACTACAGTCAAGTAAACAGGATATTCCAGGAATCTAGAGGGTGGGTGTAAAATAAGCAAAACAGGCTCAGTTTAAGAAGAGTAAGAATATTCTAGTGATATGCAATGGTTGAGACGTGACACAATTAATTTGTGTAAGCTCATAATTTTGTGATGGAAAATATAAACCTAAATATATACAATCAAAGTATATTTAGCAGTTCATTAACTCCTGGATTAAACACACACTCTATAAAATTTCTAATAACGTATTTGGGAGTGTGGGAATGTTATGAGATACATGCAGCAAAGAATGAAGTAATTTTCCTGACTTGCATATATGATGTTTCCATTCCATGAAGACCTTTAATTAAGAAAAATCAATTTTCTACGTGGCCCAGGCTTTTTCTTCCTGACAAGCAAACAACCCAGGTTTTTTCTTCCTTACAAGCAAACAACCCAGAACATTCTTTTCTTTCCTTGTTTGAGAAAAGTTTTCCCCAAACTTCAGCTCAGTTCAGACATGCACTGTCCCTGAGTGGACATTTACCCTCAGATGGGTCCACACACCTGTCAACGTGTGGGCTTTTCTGTCAGAAAAACACAGCTTTCCTCATGTGGATTCTTCCCTCAGACAAACACACATGTCCCCACACGGACTCTTCCCTCAGACCACCACATATGCCCTTATATTTACTCTTTCCTCAGAAAACAGACATTTCCTCACGTGGACTCGTCTCAGACAAACAAACATGTCTCCATGAGAACTCTTCACTCAGATAAGTACACACATTTCCACATTGACTGTTTCCTGACACAAGAACATATATCCAATGTTGAATAATTTTGTGGCAAAATGATATCAATACAATGATAATTATAAAACTCCTTCCTGACAAGATGTAGACACGCATTTTTTTTTCATTTTAACTTAACTTTGACTCATTGTCAGGAACAGTGGTTTGCAGCTCTAAATGCACTGATTACAGACAGATGTCTGTTTTCTCTGGAAATGTATTTCTTATGTTCTTACTGGTTTTATTTGTCGATAATGTTTTCTGCAATGAAGATACCTGGACAGTGTCCACATTAGAGACTGAGAAAGAGTGATGGGCAGATTAACTCTGTGCATCCACACCCAGGAATCCTTTGACCCTGCCCTCTCTGAAATGTAGACACAGAGGATAAATGAGCAATGCTGATGATTAACAGTAATGGCATGCTAATTTATTGTAATAACATCCATCATTAGAATCAATACATTGTTGATGCTCAACATGTTTGCATCACAAGTAGTTATGACAAGCGAGAAGACACACAAATAAAACACATACTATGTAATTCCTGTATAATCAATTAACGAAACTCAAAACTAAAGTATTAAATGTGAATGAGCAACTCAGAATATGATGGGGGAAGAAAATAATTGGGAAGGAGGAATTGCGGAGGAACACAAGGAAACTTTTAAGTGTAATTTATTTGTGCTTTATTTGGATGGCAGAGGAAGAGACAAGGTGGAGGTGCCACACACTTTGGAACCAGATCTCCTGAGAGCTCTGTCACCAGAACAGCTTGAGAGAGGAAAACACATCCTCATGATGGAATCACCTTTCACCAGGCCCCACTTCCAACACTGGGAATTACAGTTTGACATGAGATTTGGGTGGAGACACAAATCCAAACCACATCAGCTGTCTTTCATTTTTGCTCTCGCCTGATTGCTCTGACTAGGATTTCTAGTGTTATATTGAACAGGAGTACTGAGAGACAGCATCCGTCTCTTGTTCCAGTTCTCAAGGTGTTTGAGCTTTTGCTCATTTAGCATGATGTTTACTAAGTTTGTGATAGATGGCTTTTATTATTTTGAGGTACTTTTGATGCCTAGTCTGTTGAGGGTTTTTATCATGAGTGGATATTGGATCCTATCAAAGCTTTCTCAGCATCTCTCAAGATAATCATATGGCTTTTGCTTTTATTCTGCTTACATGGTGAATCACAGTTACTGAATTGTGGATGTTGAATGAACCTTGCCTTCCAGGGGTAAAGCCTACTTGATCATGATGTATTACGTTTAAAAGTGTTTCTGGATTCTATTTACTAGTATTTTTTTGAGGACTTTTAGATTTATGTTAATCAGGAATATTTATCTTATATATTTTCTCCATTATGTCTCTTCCTGATGGTGTGTGCCAAGGACACACAGTAGAGAAAGGACAGTTTTTTCAATAATGGTGTAAAAACTGGGCATCCGTATAAAAAGAAGTAAAATTAGGCCTTCTCTAACACCACATAAAAATCAACTAAAAATGAACATAGTACCTGAAACCATAAACTCATAGACAACATGGAAAAAAAACTTCCTGTCATTGATTCAGAACTGATTCCTGTCATTGATTCAGGACTGATTTTATTTGTACACCTTGCACCCTTAACCTAGAAAAGCTTTCAGCACTTGACTCTCGTGAAGGAAGCTCCAAGGACTACACCCAGCAAAGCGATAGCGATGGGCTGACTGAGGTTTTGGGGAGCCAACCCTTGTCCCAGTGTGCCCTGGTTGATGTACATCAAGTAAAGGGATTATTTTGTAGCTTTAAGATTTAATATCTGCCCTACTGGGTTTCATGTGTGTAGGGGGCCTGTTGGCCATTCCTTTGGCCAATTTGTCTCTTTTGGATTGGAATAATTGACCCAACACCTGCACCGTCACTGCACCTTGGAATACACAACTTCACATTGTTTTAATCTGCAAGCTCACAGATGGAAGGAAGTCGCCTTCAGGCTCAGATGAGACTTTAGACATTTGAGTTGGAGGCTGACCAAGTTAAGACTTTTGGGAATTATTGAAAAAAGATGATTATATTTTGCAACGCAAGGACATGAGAATTTTGGGCCTGAGACTGCAATGATATAGTTTAGATGTTGTCCCTTCCAAATGTAATGGTGAAATGTGATACTCAATGTTGGAGGTGGGACCGACTGGGAGGTTTTGGGTCACGGGGTAAGATCCTTCAGGAATGCCTTGGGAACCACCACATGGCACTTAGTGAATTCTTGCTGTATTAGCTACTATGAAATCTGATTGTTAAAAAGAGCCTGGCAACCCTTCTCCCCACTCACGTCCCAGCTCTCACCATGTGACGTAGCCTGCTCCCCCTTTGCCTTCCACTGTGGTTGTAAAGAGGATCCTCGTGCCATGCTTCTCACACAGCCTTCAGTACTGTAAGCCAAATAAGCCTCTTTTCTTTGTAAATCACTTGGCCTCAGCTATTAATTTATAGGAATGCAAAAGGGACAAACACACCGTCCAAAGCATTATACAGATTCAACACTACGTTTATCAAATGACTAGTATATTTGATTACATATTTAGAAAACAATAGTAAAATTCATACGGAATCAAAAAAGAGTCTGAATAGCAAAACAATCCTAAGCGAAATGACCAAAGCTAGAAGCGCTGCATTCACTGACCTCAAATTACACTACATGAATGTAATAAGAAAGATAGCATGATACTGGTAGAAAAAATTAGAGAGTCCAGAAAGAAAACCAAATATCTAAAACCAACTGCTCTTTGAAAAAATTGACAAAAATATACACTGGAGAAACAACCCTCTATTCAATAAGTGATGACGAGAAAATTAGATGGCCTTATGTGGAAGAATAAACCGAGACTTCCATATCACCATGGACACAAATTAACTGAATGTGGATTCAGTGTTAAAATTTATAAACTAAAACTATAAAAATACTTGAATAAAATCTAAAAACAGTCCTCTGGACATTGGTCTAAGCAAATAAAATATGACTTGACTTCAAAAGCAAACGCAATAAAAACAGAAGCAGGCAAACAAGATTTAATTGCACTAAAGGTCTTCTGCACAGAAAACATGGTGACCAGACAACCTGCAAATGGTAAAAAATATTTGGAATCTATTCATCTTGCAAAAGGCTAATATATAAAATCTATAAGTAATTCAAACAAGTCAGCTAAAAATTACAAATAACTTCATTAAAGAATAGACAAAAAAGACATTTATCAAAAGAAGACACAGAAGTGGCCGACACAAATAAGAAAATATACTCTGCATCACCAATCATCTGATAAATGTAAATTAGAAACAACATAATATGGCATCTTCCACCAGTCAGAATGGCTGTTATTACAAATAAAAAACAGCAGGTGCTGGCAGAGAAGCATACGAAAAATAATGCTTTATACATGCTTGGTGAGAATGTAAATTAGTACAACCTCTATGAAAAACAATACAGAGATTTCTCAAAGAACTGAAATTAGTATTACCATTTGTTCCAGTAATCCCTCCCAGTGGCATATTCCTCCCAAAAGCAAACTTTTATATCAGAAAATGTTGCCTGCTCTCCTATGTTTATTGCAACACCATTTTCAACAGAAAAATCAAGTAATCTATCTAAGTGTCAATCAATGGATGATTAGATAAAATATGATATAAGTAAATCATGGAATGTATGCAGCCACAAAAAGTGAAATTGTGCCTTTCATAGCAACATGAATAGAGTTGAAGGACATTATCCTAAATAAAATAACTCAGAAAAAAGATAAAATACATTTTCTGTCTTGTAATGTAAACAATGCATACACATGTATGCAGATAAAAGTAATAGACATTGGTGACTGCAAAAGAGGGCAAGGTGAGAGGAAAGTAAGGGTTAAAAAATTACCTAATGGCTTCAATGTTCACAAGGACTGCTGATGTTTATACAAATATCCCATTCAATTGTGAACATTTATCAAACTGGATGTTGTAACGAGAACCACTTTTACAACGGTGGTTTCAAACTCTGAAAGATATCTTAATGGTAAGCAGCTGAAGGTCAGGGAAGAGCTCCTTTCTTACAGATAAGTGCAATTATTGGACAAACACACTCATTCCCAAATAACACATTCAGATATTAAGGTCTACAAATGGTTCATTCAAATGTGGGTTCAAAGTGAGGTGCGTGTCCTGGGGAAGCTTGTTCCCCTGTGGGGGAAGCTCTGTCAACACAGAGTTCAGGGATGTGTAGGGAACGCATGGCCTCTAACAGGATTTCGGCTTGAACCCTCAGCTTCTGCAATGGTGTCGTTCATGTGCCATCTATTTACTCTTTCTAATACTGGGTCATGAATTGGGCTATTCAATACAACCCTTCACGAATATGCAAATCACTGAGGTGAATATAGTATCTCTGTGCCCTGAGAGCATCACCCAACAACCACACCCCTCCTTGGGAGAAGCCCCTACATCACAGCTCCTCCCCATGGACTGGACCTGGAGGATCCTCTTCTTGGTGGCAGCAGCAACAGGTAAGGGGCTCCCCAGTCCCCGGGCTGAGGAGGAAACCAGGCCAGTCATGTGAGACTTCACCCACTCCTGTCTCCTCTCCACAGGTGCCCACTCCCGGTGCAGCTGGTGCAGTCTGGGCCTGAGGTGAAGAAGCCTGGGTCCTCGGTGAAGGTCTCCTGCAAGGCTTCTGGTTACAGCTTCACCACCTATGGCATGAATTGGGTATGACAGGCCCCTGGACAGGGGCTTGAGTGGATGGGATGGATCATCACCTACACTGGGAACCCAACGTATGCCCAGGGCTTCACAGGACGATTTGTCTTCTCCATGGACACCTCTGTCAGCACCACATATCTGCAGATCAGCAGCCTAAAGGCTGAGGACATGGCCATGCATTACTATATGAGAGACACAGTGTGGAAATCCACATCCTGAGAGTGTCAGAAACCCTGGGGGAGGAGGCAGCTGTGCTGAGCTGAGACAGTGGTGCAGCAGTTTCTTTAATTTCCATCTTATCTCATTTTGCATCAACTTCCACTTTTATACTAGCTAAGAGCGTGGGGTAGGTGGGTGCTCCTAAGAGATTCTCAACTTGATGGGCTTTCCAGAAGATGTCAGAAGCCAGTTTGTTTGCAAAACATCCCAAAGCCATGCCCTGTTCCAGACACGTGTGTGCCCATTTCCTGGTCTTTGATTAATTGATAAGCTCTCATCAGTGCACCTGGGCTAATTTCACATCAGGTAGAGGAATGTGTTCTAAAGGAAAGCTAAAGTTGTAATGGCAATTCCTGCTCAATAACCTTCAGCTTCATTGTTTTTGTATGATCCATCAACGAATTACGTTAGATCAAGGTTCTCAAAGGGAATTTCTAATAAATATAAGGGACGTACAGAAGTTCCCTAATTAAAATAATACAATTGTGAACACAACCTCAGTATTCAACCATGTCTTCACCCTTCACACCCTTCACCACAAAGGAATTTTCATCTCTCCTGGAAGCTGAGTTCATTTTGAAATTATTTCATTTTAATATCTCAAGATTATCATATGTGACTATTTTATCAGAAAGTGAGTTATGGGAACTTGAACTAAACAACTGAAAACAAATTCACAACTAATTAAACAGGATGCCAGAGTGTGATTGGCTCCAGGCTTTGTAATTGAACAGTTTATTACCCAGACTTGAAATTTACACGTCTTCTTGTTACCTTCATGGCACAGTTAACTCCAATTATGTAAGAAATGGTGACTGCATTTCCAAGGGTCTTGCACAGTTATGAAAATAGACTGGGTAAGGTGAGGAGTTGATTGTTTAAATTACCCTCTGAAAAAGTAGCATCAACTCAACAAATCACGGCTCTTCCCTCTGTGATTAGAGCTATGTCACAGGCCACACGGACCTAAATCCCTGATGGAGATAACATGACTACGTAAATTGGGCTGATCATTTTTATGCTATAAAATTAATAGATGACACTGCACTCCAGCCTGGGAAACCAAAGAACCCTTCATCTGTAAAATATAAAAAAGAAAAAATTAATAGGTACTGACTTTGACATTTTGGATAATAATATTTTCACAATCCAAATTTAATTACACAAATATGTTACCTACATCTTCACTGAAAAGTTCCCAGTCATGACCAGTTGCATCAATACTCCACATGTTCAAATCTGGAAATCAAGAGAGTCTGGAGAATAAAACACAATGAGGGCAGTGAAACGTGTGTATATTCAGCACCTCTTCACTCAGGAGGACTCCATACACCCTGGAACACTGCTGCTTTTCTGAATGGCTCACGAGGACTCCAGTTCACTCAGAGCTCAGACAGAAACCTCCCTTCATGGTGGGAGCTGGGCTGCAGGGGGCACTCGGTACCCACAGAGGTGAAAATGAGCTTTCAGATGGAACTTCCCTGCCACTTCCACATGGAATTTATTGTTTCGTTTCATTACCACTCTTTCCATAATGGTTCCTTTCCTTTGACCTGTTCATTACTGATATTTTTCAAAGGAATCTCACTTGAATCTTTACTCTTTTGCGTTTTGTCTCCAGGACAAGGTTGGAAAATGTGACCTCCAGCATCATAACATGATCTAGTGACCTGACACATTTGTGGCAAGAATACCTACCGATTCAGAAGCTCTTTGGTTTTCTTTCCATGAAATAGAATTATTTCATCCATTCTGTGTATGAGCATATCCTAAAAATCCTGTACACACCCACATAGATGTCTACAAGCCTATGAATTATTCTCTGTAAATAAAAATTTATCTCAATTTCCCTCAATGTCCATAATTCTCCTGAAGGTGAGGAAGGTCTTTCTGGATCTGTTTAAACAAAATGTCCAGAGACCACCTGGTCGGTC
>NW_012118699.1:49883-51364 GCF_000951035.1 Colobus angolensis palliatus
CAGCAGCTGACCAGCATTGATTGTCCGGCACTCCCTAGTGAGATGACCCCAGTACCTCAGTTGAAAATGCAGAAATCACCGGTCTTCTGTGTCACTCACGCTGGGAGTTGGAGACTGGAGCTGTTCCTTTTCGGCCATCTTGCTCCGCCCCCCTCTATTTGAATTTTAATGAAATGATTAAGGTTAAATGTGGTCATAAGTGTAAGATCCTAATGCAATAGATGTATTGTATTTATAAGAAGAGGAAGATACACCAGAGATCTCTCACTTTTCACGTGCATGCAGAGAAGAGGCCATGTGGAGACGTAGTGCACTAGAAGGTGGCCAAGTGCAAGCCAGGAAGAAGCCGCACCAAGAATCAAACCTGCCAGCACCTTGATCTTCAACATTCAGACTTCAAAATTTTAAGCAAATCAATATTTGTTGTTTGAGCCACCCACTCTGTGTTGTCTTCTTATGAAGACCCAGACAGACTAATACCACATAACTCATAACTCTGTTAGCGCTGTCCCCTGGATGGAGAATCAGCCCCCTGAGGCTGGGCACATCTCTCAGATTTCTACATAAAGTAGGCAAAAAATAGTAGCTCTGATATAAAAACTTGTCATGTCCCTGTTGACCAATTTCTGGGCAAAGTGTTTTAATGAAGCTCTTGGGGCTTTGTCACAAAAGTTGTCTTTTATCTTTTATTACGACCTAACTAATGGACAATGGGTACCGGCTGGCTGGAGACTGACCACTGACCATCTTCTGCTGTCTCCTTAGTATGCCACAGAAAACCACACCAACATCACTCTATGTCTCCAACTTCCTAAATGTGCACTGAATCTATTGCTAAATGAGGAGCTACATGAGGTCTGAGTTTTGTTCCCTTCTTCCCAGTCTTCCTCAATTACCAAGGGCAGAAGAGACTTTCAATGAAATTTGGCTGTCAATGCCCCCAGCACCACATCACTTTTTAAGGTCCAGGAACTTTATTTGGGGGATAGTGAAATACACTTTTAAATGGAAAGCCATAAAGCACATACAACAGCCAAAGGAATGGCCGCTGTGCACCTGAAGGCTGATGAGGCAGATGGTAGGGTCCCTTCCTTCAAGATGTCATTATTTTGCAGACCTAGTTGAGACTCTTTGGTATTTAAGGCAGGCCCAGTGTTGAAGAACTCCTTTAGTTTTTGCTTCTCTGGGAAAGGTCTTATCTATTATCTTTTATTTTACAAAGTATTATCTTTTATTTTACAAAAAGATTTACATCGTAAAGTTTCTTGGTTGGAAGAGTTTTGTTTGTTTTTCAGTTTCTTTCCCCCAGCAATTTGAATACAGTCATATGCTACCTAACAATGTTAGAGTCAATAATAGACCTTATGTATGTTTGTGGCCACATAACATTGTAATACTGTATTTTCACTAAAGGTGTTCCATATTTATGTGTGTTTAGATAGAGAGATACTTACCACGGTGTTTCAGTTTCCTAGTGTTCA
>NW_012118699.1:51414-52258 GCF_000951035.1 Colobus angolensis palliatus
TGTTCCCAGGAAAGGCAATTGCACTAATCTTCATGATGAGACTATTCTCCTGTGCTGACCTCTTATAGTTTTTGACTGAAATTGTCACTGTGATCGCCAACCTACATCTATTCACACAGAAGTGTATAAAGGTCAGGCCACGTTCTCAGTATCACACATTGAAATGGTTGGAGATACATCCCACTACCTTCTCCTAAGATTGCAGACAGAATCCCAAACTTCAAACGGTCACAAATGGGAAGGTCTCAGGTGTTTTTTTGTTTTGTTTTGTTTTGCTTTGTTTTTGTTTTAAATGACACTCTCTGTGGGACAGATATATTCCATCTAACCACAATGGATATTCTGAATTATGATAAATATTGCATGGATGTAGTTTTATATAAATTCACTGTGATGAATATATTTAGCTGCTGCCCTAATGTTTTTGAATGGAGATTTTACACTTTAGATAACCTGGATGTTTGGTTGGTTTCATATAAATCTTCAAGGGTAGAACAGCATTGAACCTATTCCAAAATCTGTCCTTGATCCATAATCACACTCATCTCCCAGACCAGCTCCTTCAGCACATCTCCCTGCCTGGAAGAAGAGGACTCTGGGCTTGGTGAGGGGAGGCCCCAGGAAGACAACTGGGTTCTCAGAGGGCACAGCCAGCGTCCTCCTCCCAGGGCGAGCACCAAAGCCTGGGGCCTCCCTCATCCCTTTTCACTGCTCCATACAAAGGCACCACCCACATGCAAATCCTCACGTAGGCACCCACAGGAAACCACCACACATTTCCTTAAATTCAGGGTCCTGCTCACATGGGAAATGCTCTCTGAGAGTCGTGGACATCCTGTGCAAG
>NW_012118699.1:54288-65336 GCF_000951035.1 Colobus angolensis palliatus
ATACTGTATTTTCACTAAAGGTGTTCCATATTTATGTGTGTTTAGATAGAGAGATACTTACCACGGTGTTTCAGTTTCCTAGTGTTCAGAGCAGTAACACGCTGTACAGGTTGGTTGTCTGGAAACTTTGTGCTGTTTCAAATAGCCTGTGTGTAGTAGGGTATTCTTTACAGGTTTGTAAGTTCTCCCTGTGATGCTTGCACAATGATGACATGGACTAGAAACACATTTTCAGAAATAGTCTCTATCACTAAACCATGCATTATCAAATATAATTCCTCTCCATTCTGAACTGAAAACCTACTGCTGAGAAATCTGCTAAATCTGCTCTTTTCCTTTCTGTTTTCAAAAACCTTTCCTTTTAACAATGTGGTTTCATACTATCTCAGATTTTTCTCATTTGGTTTACATTATTTAAAAAATGCAGAGCTTCTTGGGTGTGGATGAATATTTGCTTCTTCAGATTTAGAAAATTTCTATGCTATTACTTCTGTAAATAACCTTTCTGCCTCTCTCGCCCTGTCTCTCTCTCTGCCTCTCTCTCTCTGTCTCTCTCTGTCTGTCTCGCCCTCTTCCTTCACTACCCCTTTTACCTAATCTTTGCATAACTCCTCAATGCATAATTTAGTTTTCAGTGTGTTAAAGACCCATAAGTCTTTAACTCTTTTTTATTTCTTTCATTTAAATTTTTCTTCTCTGTCTCTATTAGTTCAAACGATCTTCCTTTGAGTTTACTGTTTCTTCTATTACTTGATCTAGTCTGGTCTAAAATCCTCCGTTAAAATTTTTGGCTGACTTATTGTTTTTTGTTTAGTCATCTTCTAAATGTTTTATCTCTATTAAAATTCTCACATTGTTCTTGCATGCTGCCACCAGCTCATTGAACTTGTTTCTAACATTTCCTTTACATTTTCTGCCAGGTGATACATGTGCTTCCTTTTCGTTGATGTCAGTTTCTGGATCTTTATGTTGTTCTTCTGTTTGGACCATGTTCCCCTCTTCCTTCATTTTCCTTGACTGTCTTTGTTGCTACCTGTTCATTATAACAAAAGCCACCATACACTCTTCAAAGACGAGGCTTATAGAGATCATCCTCACCAATCAGTCCAGGCAGTAATTTGGGTTTTCAAAACTTCATAATATTCAAACTTCTGTCTCTGTTCTTAATGGTCCCTGGGTTTCAGAGGATGATAGATTCTGCCAGAAATCACAGGTAGGGGAGGTAGAAACTATTTACTAAAGCAGTCCCTTGAAAATGTGGACCACTGGGCAAAGTTTTGTTATTGATGTGTGATTCATCAAAATAATGTTAGTTCAAGCTTCTCTCAACCAGTCATTAAACATAGAAATTGTATTATTTCTTACTTGAATCTGGAGTTTATTCTTTGAATATATGGGTAAATTTGCAAACTAGTTTAAATCTGCCTATTTGGCAAAATTATCTGTTGCTGAATTTCCATTTTCTGTGTTAATCTCTTTTTGCATTTAAATCTAACTCTGTATTAGACATGTATCTAGAATGTGGAAAAATGTAGTTCTGTGAAGTGGGGGGCGCTCAGCTGACTCTGTCTCCTTGTGGGAGGAATCCCAGTGCTCAGGGTGGGGCCTTCTGGGTGGATAGAGGCCCAGTTCCCTCTCAAGCCTTAGGGACAGCAGCACCTCTGCTCTGGACGCACATCTAGGAAGCAGATGCCCCAGATGTGCATTGCGCAGGACCACAGAGATGCTCAGGAGTCAAGTAGGAAGGGGCTCACTGAGGAGTAGATGTGGACTAGACAAGGAGGGGAGCTTCTGGACAAATCCTGGGTCCTCCTTTAGCTGAACCATATCAAACCATCGGGAGACTTTCCACTACATTTTGGTAACCCATGCCCTGAACTTTGCAAACTCTAACACAGTAAACTTGATGAATGTAGCTGGAAGTGTGAAAAAACTGAAATGAAAACGAATCAAGTTGATTCTGTAACAATTGATCATTTTCCAGGGAACATCCCAACAATATTGATAATAATAATGTTAATGTCAAAATCCACACACTGTCAACACGATGGCAGTGTGTCTCATGGTATAATGAATTCATTTACTTGAAAATTATGTTCACACTAGTCTTTTCCCACAGAAAATCCCACTTTCTCTTCTCACACAGTCAATTTCAGCAGCCTGATCCTCAGAGTTGGAAGCAACGTGTCCTCAGGATATGGGAGGGGAAATCACTAGCATGACCCTGAAGTCCTGGTGCCAGATCCTTCTTCGTCTTTGTGGGAATCAAATGCAAATATTCTGTATCTATTTGAAGAACTTTATACACAAATTATGATTCAGTTTACAAGAATATCACTTCACACACATACACACATAGGTTTTTAATATTTATTTGTTGTCTTTTCCATAATAATCTCTTATAGTGTTTTACATTCATTTAATGTATTAGTTTTATTTTAATTTCATGTCGGTTTCCTTATTCCTTCATCTTTGTATTGCATTTCCCTATAACTATCACGTAGTTTATATACTTTGCAATGTAAAGCTCCTGGTGCAGCCAGCAGGGGGAGGAGAAGGAAATGGGTCACACTCCTGACCCTCCCTGTACAGCCGCAGGTTCCCAAACACAGAGGTCCCTGCTCTGCACCTTCCCTGGGGACAGCTTTCTTATTGGTGGGTCCTGTGTTTAATTAATGGGAGTTTCTGTTTCAGGGGTGCCGACGCAGGTGCAGCTACTGAATCCACTGCAGGAGTGGAAATAAGCTTCCAAAACACAGTGTCACCTGAGAGACAACTGAGTCCATCCCTGTAGTACCACGTGAATTCCAGATTCCTGAGCAGAGCCCCAGAATCATAAAAACTTATCATATGTGTCCTGTGCTGTGGGTATTTGTGTCCCTGCGTGTTCCGCTACATGTGTGATGCCACTTACACTTAATGAGATGAGATTCCTGCTGCTTCTGTCAGGTCACTGGTGATCTCTGAAGCTACTTCTGGTTTCTGCTTTAATATATAAAGAGCATGTCAATCATCACCCACATTCTTACAATAATATAAGCCTGGAAAATTGATTATCAATGATTTCTTACATAAGTTGAAGAAATGAAATTGCAGGGAAAACCTGGACCCCAAAGCTAGAAAGACATTACAATAGTGATCATCAGTCTGATGGAACAAATTTTCTGTGGCAATAAGTTACCAAATTGTAAACAAGACCTAAGGTCTCACCGGGCAAGGATTAAGTCACTCATCCCTACAGTTAAAAAAATAGAATATGTTGTAACTTCCACAGGGGTTTTTCTATTTCTCTAACAGTTAAACAAGCACTGGTCCTGAGATAAGCAATATTAAAACATTTGCAGCTCATGGAACTCCAGGCATCAGGTAACTGTGCCCCTGTTCCACAGCCATAAATAGAGCATTGATTGGACAAGAGACTGATTTCTGTAACTTTCTCTGAGAAGAAACCACTGACCATGGACTTTTCCAGGCCAATTTCTGGAGCTGTGCACTGTGTGTCTTTCTGCCCTTGCACAAAGCCCTTTTGATGTGCAGGGCCCAACTGCAATTCCTTTAGTTCTTAAGTCTTCACCCCAACGCAAACCTGAAATGCATGTAGCACTGTGTTTGCTTATTACACATGGAGCCTGCACGCCATATGAATGTCCATAGCTCCTTCTATAGCCTGCTGAGTGTGTACACTTGGCCAATCCATTTGTTTGAATTCATTTCTCATCTCTCCCTATCTTGAAGTGCCTTCTCACAGTCTCTGTGGGAGGCTTTGCTTCTCAACCTGTTAAGATGGCTGCCCTGCAGTATCAACCTTTATCAGAAATAAAGTCTCCTTTCTAAATTTATAAATTGGGTGATTCTTTGGTTTGCAGCACAAACTGGTGGAAATAGTTCCATGGTAATTTCATAAATGTCTGGAGGACAGATGTGGACGGGGTTAGGGTAAGATCTCCTGGGGACCACACACCCCACACTGGTATGGAATTCCCTCCAGAAACGTCTGGGTCCTCAAGATGACAATCCAAATAAATTGTCTCATGGCTCTGTCATCAGGAGAACTATTCTCTGACAAATATGCTCAGATCTTCCTCCAGACAGACTCTACACAGAAAAAACACTTTTCAAGATCTTTATTCTATGTGAGGGGAAGGGATTAATTTCCATCCCAGACTTCATCTGAGCCTTCCTGTGTCATGGAAATGGGGTACAATTAATAAGACAACTGGGATAAGACTCAAGAAAATTATCTGTGGATGCTGCATCCAGGGGTGGGAGTACAGGGTGGAGGAAAATCTGCCGTACCACTGGAGACTGCTTGTAAATGGTGAAACTGGGAGAAAGAACAGCAAGAAGCCACTGGAATTCAATTTCAAGAACATATACTGCTCCCCTACCCAATAATCACCTCCTCAACAATATGATTAATCTGGATTAGAGAGAAAAGTGTGGCAATGCACAGACTCTGGCCAAGGACTAGAACTTAGGGAAGCCAAAGGCAGTGGGAGAGAACACGTCAAGGAGAGTGAAGCGATTTAAAGCCTCTGAGACCAACAGCTTCAGGACCAAGGTCACGATCCTTTCCCTCAGTGGCCGTAGATCTGCATCTCATGGGGCATCTGCAGGGTTCCCAGGTGAGAATGGGCAAAAAACAAGGTGAAGACACATTCCCAATCTCTGGTAGTACTGAGCTTGTTTTAGCTCTGTTTGAAAAACAAAAACCAAACGATAAAGCAAAAACAACAACAACAAACATAACAGGACTAGGGTCAGAGTTGGAAGCACTTCTCTTTGGCAAGACACTAGGAAGGAGGGCAAATTTGAGGCTCGTTACTGTGCAAATATGCCACTGTGTGTGTGTGTGTGTGGTGGGGGACTTTGAGACATAGGGTCTGTGTGTAAAGTAATAATCTGACGTGATCTTCAACCAGAGAATCATAAAAAAGAGGCTGCCCCAAATTTGTCATCAGTTCCGTGACTTCTCATGTGTCTGGACCGTATCAGTGCATCTGGAGCTCCAGGGAAGGGGCTCCCTGGTGGCTTTAGTCATTCCTTGCTTGCTGTGCTGAGGTCTCCCTATAGATTATGTTGGGTTTTCTAAGGCCTGTTGTCTATTCTAAGAGGTGTTGTGAGAAGTAATTGCTGTTGCTGAAGGAGCATGTTGAGCCAGGGCATAGCCACTTCTTACTAGGCTTGAGATGCTGGGAGAAGAATTCTCTGTAAGACCAGACAGGAACTTCCATGCAGGGCAGGAGCTGAGCTTCAGTGGGTTTTGGGATGCACCCTGCACAGGATCCAGCCCTTGAGCAGGAGTACAGGAGGCTGGGGAGGGATTTCCTCTTAGGGACTGGATATTCCTTATTTCAAAGCAATGATGACATAAAAGTTAAATAAATATTTAGCAAGTACTGATGTGTTTTTAAGTATTCTCTTGTATATGTAGTCTATACCTAATTCAAAAATTAAAGCAAACCACCTTTAAAAGAAGAAATGTCTAGGCCCTTCAAATGTATTTGTAGTCAGGAATTGAGGGGTGGTTTTATTAACTCAATGGGTGCTACTATCGAGAGACACACTCATCCCAGAAGTTAGATGGGCAGAGGGCAAAGCTCAGGAAAAGTTCACCTTGACAGTGAGCCGCAGGAACAAGGAATCACATTGAGGACCATGTCCTGTGAGATTCCGGATTTCTGTAAGACGAGTTCAGTCTTCATCGACATCTGAGCATGTCCGAGGACAAAAATCATTAACCGATGATCATGGCATGGAGCTCTGCATCCCGCTGTGGCGTGGTCCACGTGTCACCTATCTTCTTCCTCAGGGTGGGCTGGCCTGAGCTATGAAATACCTGCCTCATGAATATGCAAATGCACTGGTGTCTACCGAGGTAAATACAGACCTGTCCTTGTCCAGAGAGCATCACACAACAACCACATCCCTCCCCTACAGAAGCCCCAGAGCACAGCACCTCACCATGGACTGGACCTGGAGGCTCCTTCTCTTGGTGGCAGCAGCTACAGGTAAGAGAACCCTCAGTTCCAGGGCTGATGAGGGGACTGGGTCTGGTCAAGTGAGATCTCATACACTCCTGTGTACTCTCCACAGGCGCCCACTCCCAGGTGCAGCTGGTGCAGTCCGGGGCTGAGGTGAAGAAGCCTGGATCCTCAGTGAAGGTCTCCTGCAAGGCTTCCGGATACACCTTCACTGACTACTACATGCACTGGGTGCGACAAGCCCCTGGACAAGGGCCTGAGTGGATGGGACAAGTCAACCCAAAAACTGGTGGCACAGACTATGCACAGAAGTTCCAGGGCAGAGTCACCATGACCAGAGACACATCGAGGAGCACAGCCTACATGGAGCTGAGCAGCCTGACATCTGAGGACACGGCCGTGTTTTACTGTACAATGGACACAGTGTGAAAACCCACATCCTGAGAGTGTCAGAAACCCTGAGGGAGGAGGCAGCTGCGCGGGGTCTGAGGAGATGACAGGATTTATGAGGTTTAAACGTGTTTAGAAAATGGGTTAAGTAATTGACGAAAAGAAGCAATAGAAAGACGTATACACTCTAATTATATAGGAAATATTATTTTCAACTTTCACCCTGTAAGTAACATTCATGGAGTGGGAAAGGCAGCCATCAATCAGGCTGAAGCAAACATTCCCATGGAGGCTTTGTGGGGACATAGATTTTAAAATTGAAGGGATACATCACTTGGAGCAGGATTACTTGATCACAAGGTAAGACTAAATATAATTGCTAAGAAGTGGCCGACATTTCTTCCTAAATGTCTTTGCCACTCCCTTTACATTGTATTTATTTGAAAGCCCTTTTTAAGATCACAGCAAAGTTGAGTAGAAGAAACACAGTTCCCATATACTCCTGCCCAAGACATGCGCAGCCTTCTCCATGATCAACACCCTGCACTGAAGTAATAAATAACTTGCAACGGATGAACCCACATGGACACATTAATTGTTTCCTTTTCTGGTGGTCCCTGGTGTAACAAGCCTACGCTACCTTGATGTACCCGAGGTTCTTCAAGTGGGTCACTGGGAATTATGCCAGGTAGAGGGAAAGTGGACGGGGCCATTGCTGTTTGCACTCTTTCCTCAAGCATCCATAAAATGTACATTGACTTGGAGCTCCTGTTTCTCCTGGTTTTATATGCCCCTTCCCCTAGGGTAAGGTTTCCAAGTGTTTATAGCTGGGGTCCCCAGTCCCCACGCTGTGGATCAGTTAAGGTGTGTGTTGTGTTAGCAACCAGGTTGCATAGCAGCAGTTGAGTGCAGGCGAGCGAACATCACTGCCTGAGCTCCGCCTCCTGTCAGATCAGCTGCACATTAGATTATCCTAGGAGGCAAATTCTATTGTGAACTGCCCTTGCAAGGAATCTATGTTGAGCGCTCCCTACAGGAATCTAATGCCTGATTGCAGGTGGAACAGGTTCATCCCGTAACCACCCACCACCCTCATCCATGGAAAAATTGTCTTCCATGAAACTGTTCCCTGACGTCAAAAAGGTTGAGGACCACTGGTATAGAGGCAGGTCTGTGCCTCGGTAAGCCAGCAGCTTCTGGTGAATTCCATAAATAATGACCTTTAATGAGAAATGGAGACTTGGGTCATGAGGGACTTCGTGAATAATTCCCTTCAGCTGGATTCTAAACATGATAAGCCCTTTTCTGGATAAAGCCCCTTGTGCAGAAAATGCAAACACATGCATGGAATCCATGCAGGAAAATAGCTTCCTTTACAAAGCGGTTTGGCACCTGGAACGAGCTCTCAGGGTTGGCCACTGTATCCTTTGCTGGTTGCACTTTAGCCAGAGGCCTGAGCCTGATTGGTCTTGCAGCGCGAGAGCTTCCCTGGGGTCACAGGTTACAAAAACGCCTGTCATCCTCCAGCTGAGTAAGCCCATCTGCGTGCTTGTCAGTGTCAACCCCACGAGGGGTGCACTCGGGAAGGTGATAAGATGCTCACAAACCTCCTCCCACCAATTATCCACCACCACACACTCAACTGCAACCCGTGCTCCAGAAAGGGACAGGGGCCTGCAGAGATAAACAGAACAGAAGTATTTTCTTACCTGGGAAAGACACTGCCAAATACCCCATGTTTCAGGAAGGTTAACTCATAACTGTTCAGGAAGTGACTGACGGGCAGTGGTGGGTGAGGTGACGGGACAGCCTCAGGGCTGCACATGAGGAGGGCTCCCTCCCCACACAAGCTTACTCTCCAGGAGCTGCACCAGGAACTCACAGAGGATCAGGAAGGATTCTGAGAACATTCTTCTGTGGTGCTGCCTAAAGGGGTAACATAAATTATAAAAAAGTAATCAATTCTAAACAAAGTATCACATTTGTTATCACACTAGGCATGTCCACCTCAGTCCTGGAGTTGTTTCAGGGAGTAATTGGAGCCAGCGATGGGGAGCACAGGCTCGGGTATCATGGCTTACTCATCCCAGACATGAGCTCTTAGACACATACTTAGCATTTCTACATGGAGAAACCATTGGCTGTGACAAAACACAATTTACACAAATATGTACATATAAAATAGGGTGATCATTTCATAGTGTTTATCACAGCATAATTTCATAATAAGACAATATATTTTCCAAATACCATCATTGTCACCAAACTCCAGCAAGGCACAGTCATCTCATCTGGGGACCGTCTTCTCCTCAGGCGCCCCACCCCAGAGCTTGCCATATAGTAGGAGACATGCAAATACCGTCCTCCCTCTGCTGATAAAAACCAGCCCAGCCCTGACCCTGCAGCTCTGGGAGAGGAGCCCCAGCCTGGGATTCCCAGGAGTTTCCACTTGGTGACCAGCACTGAACACAGACCACCAGCCATGGAGTCTGCGCTGAGCTGGGTTTTCCTTGTTGCTATTTTAAAAGGTAATTGATGGTGAACTAGAGACACTGAGTGTGAGTGGACGTGAGTGAGAGAAACAGTGGATATGTGTGGCAGTTTCTGATGCGGGTGTCTCTGTGTTTGCAGGTGTCCACTGTGAGGTGCAGCTGGTGGAGTCTGGAGGAGGCTTGGTCCAGCCTGGGGGGTCCCTGAGACTGTCTTGTGCAACCTCTGGATTCACCTTCAGTGACCACTACATGCAGTGGGTCCGCCAAGCTCCAGGAAAGGGCTGGAGTGAGTAGGTTTAATTAGAAACAAAGGTAACAGTGGCACAACAGAATACTCCGTGTCTGTGAAAGGCAGATTCACCATCTCAAGAGATGTTTCCAAAAGCATCACCAGTCTGCAAACGAACAGCCTGAAAACCGAGGACACGGCCGTGTATTACTGTGCTAGAGACACAGTGAGGCGAGGTCAGTGTGAGCCAGACACAAACCTCCCTGCAGGGGCGCGCGGGGCCACCAGGGGGCGCTCGGGACCCACTGAGGACGGGACAGGTCCCAGGAGCAGGTGCAGGGAGAGGTTTCCTTTCTCATCAGCTGGAGAAGTCAGGTTTGTGTTGGTCGGACTCAGGAGCATTCTAGACTGTGATATTTCATTACTTGTGTTTATTATGAATTTATTATTGTTAGTATTTAAATTTTAGTAATTTAAAAATTATCTATATATAGTATACGCTTTAATGAAATAAACATTCCTAATTATTTGCACCGATTCTTCCAGAGTTTTATTAACATTTGTTGACATCAACAGCTACAAAGCTATAGGGACATAAATTTATAAACATAAAAAGATGTATAGGCCAGGCGTGGTGGCTCAAGCGTGTAATCCCAGCACCTTGGAAACCCTAGGGGGGCGGATCACTTGAGGCCAGGAGTTCGAGACCAGCCTGGGCAACATAGTGAAACTCCGTCTCTACTAAAAATGCAAAACTTATCTGGGCGTATTGGCGCGCGCCTTTAATCCCAGCTAATCAGTAGGCTGAAGCAGGAGAATCACTTGAACAGGAAGGCAGAGATTGCAGTGAGCTAAAATGGCACCACTGCACTCCAGCCTGGGTGACAGAGCAAGACTGGATCTCAAAAAAACAAAAAAGAAAGAAAGAAAGAAAGAAAGAGAAATGTATAAATACACAGACATATGCATATATGGAATTCATAATAAACATTACAATAAATTAATTCTAAATTATGTCCTAAAGAATCAAACTTAGTGATGAGTTAATGTGAATTATTTGAGTATTTCATAATTGATTTTGGTTGTTTTTAATTATTTACATCAATTAATTTATATTTGTTCATTTAACTACTGTTAAATAATGGTCATTTCAAATGTGGTTGTCACAATAAATGATAAGAATTTGAAGCGATAAATGATAATTATCTTACTCATTTCTTAATTATCTTAGTTATTCCATATTGTATTCACAAATCATAACATTGCTTCTTACCTGGTAAATATAAACAACCATAATTTGTGAATTTAAAATTTTTTATTTTAATTTTTTAAAATTAATCCCAGATCATTATCTTTTTCTTCAGTTCCAGATCTCATTTGATCGTCTCGAAGGACCATCCGCACCCCTGTCTCCTGAAGACTTCTGGGAGTGGCTGCGGGACGGGCAGAAGCAGATACCGCATGTGAGTCCACACGACCTGGAGCCTCCCTCTCCTTGGATTAGGCCATCTCCTCAGGACCACAGGCTAGTATTGGAGGTAAAACCTTTAAATGTATTTTTTCCAGCTACCAAGTCATAGAACAATAACAGAAACATCCTTGGGGCAGAGGACCATAATGCCACAGTGCTCATATGAGTACTTTTGTCCAAGGGAGTTCCAGGGTTTATTAAAATTATGATAATTTTAATGTAAGAATATAATTCTTCTAAACTTACGTGGAAGATTATAGGAAGTTATAACAATGCCGTGCTTTAGTATCAGCCATGCATCACAGAATCACTTTATAATAGTTCCTTTCATGGGTGTGCTTCACTCAATTCATGCAAAATCTGGCAAGTTAGAGGCTAACAATACAAAATACAAAAGTTTTTAATCATCTGAAAGGGCTGTAGCCTTTTCTCAAGGAATTATTTCAAGACATGGAGAACAGATAGATGATAAATAAAATACA
>NW_012118699.1:70316-78589 GCF_000951035.1 Colobus angolensis palliatus
AAATGTCCATCAATGGTAGACTGGATTAAGAAAATGTGGCACATATACACCATGGAATACTATGCAGTCATAAAAAGGATGAGTTCATGTCCTTTGTGGGGACATGGATAAAGCTAGAAACCATCATTCTGAGCACGCTACTGCAAGGACAGAAAACCAAACACCGCATGTTCTCACTCATAGTTGGGAACTCAACAATGAGAACACTTGGACACAGGGTGGGGAATATCACACACCGGGGCCTGTCGTGGGGTAGGGGAGGGGAGAGGGATAGTATTAGGAGATGTACCTAATGTAAATGACGAGTTAACGGGTGCAGAACAGCCACATGGCACATGTATACATATGTAATAAACTTGCACATTGTGTACATGTACCCTAGAACTTAAAGTATAATTTAAAAAAAGATGTCATATTCAACTGACAATTGTAAAATTGGTTGAAGGCAATAGAATAAAGGGATATTTTCTGACCTGTCATGGGTCCATATTGTGATCCTGAGTCTGGGTGTCAGCTTTCCAGTGTTTCTGAACTTCCTCCAGATGAGATGTCTGTCTGTGTGTTCTTGCTCTTTTCCCTGGGGAGAGTCCTCTTGTTTTCCCCAGTTGTCCCTCCCACTCCAATGTTCTATTATGGTGTTATCACCTTCCAGATTTGCTGAACTGACCTGTAGATTAAGGCTCTGATTCAATAAGAAAGGGAGAGGTAGTTCTGAAAGGAACTTAGGTGCAGACCTCTTTTCCCATCTCAGTTGCTAAGGGATTGCCTGAGCGCCCCTAAGATTCTGGTTTTGGTGGCTTGCCCCTACAGAGTAATTTCTTAGTTCTGCAAAGGGGATAAAGGAGGTGGGTCCAAATGCATTTCAGAGTGTAGGTTCTTTTTCTCTCCCAGACAGACACATTGGCAGAGAAAGATTTTTGTCACTTTCCCCATTATTGGGAAAAATGATTCAAGAGGATAGGAAAGCTCTTCAGTACGTGGTCCCTGAGAAATTCATACAATAGATTTACCACACTTGACTTCAAGCAATCCAATATATATGTGTATTTTTATCTTCTAGTAGCCCACATTTTATATGCCAGACTCTGCCCCAGTTCAGCTCATACCCTGGCCTTGTTAATGCCTACAAGAACTTGCCACTCCCTGGATTTCAGATTTGATGTTTCTCTTAAAACTTCAAGTATTTAAAATATTTTAAAAAATTTGCAAAACCCCATCTTCTCTGTTTATGTTATTGTTGATATTGTTATTGTAAAAAAATGAGCAAAATACATTCTTCATCTATGTACATTTCAAAACTGAGTTCCAGATTTTTTTGGTAAGACCCAGAGTAATAAAAGAATGCAAATATTGTAAAGTTGCTTAATAGAAAGACAAATTATGGTAAATTTGTTCACTAAAATACTACCCATCATTTATAATAAATAAATCCCTGAGACACAGAACAAGGTAAAATAACTAAGTATTTATATTGAGTAAAATAAGCCAAACAAATAAGAATATTTACGATGTGATTTCATTTTTATAAATTCTGATAAATAAAGATGTATCTAAAAAAAATAATGAAGATTGGTAGTTGCCAGGGGAAATAATAGAAGAAGGGAAGGGGAGAGGAGGAGGAATACAGCAAAACAAGAGGAAATGTTGAGAAGAATTCACTTGTCCATTTTCTTGATAATGATGACAGTCACATCACGTTTATTAATTGTACATTTTAAATATAGGAAGTTTATTATCTTTCAATTAAGCCATGTAGAATGTATTACAAGCAAACAAATGGAAATTTAGACAGGCATGGAATAATAGAAAGATACAAAAATATGTTAAATGTCACAAGTACCTGAAAATTAATGTGCCTGGCCCCTAATTCTCTCCATATTTTCAGGTGAGAGCTGGAATGTGGCAACATAACACATGCTCTTAATACGGAAAGTGGGTTCTGAAAACCGCAGTAGGAACATCCAGCTTTGTCCTGGAGTTGGTTTAGGGAGCAGTCAGAGCCAGTGACAAGGAGCACAGGGCCAGATACTGGGCTTCATGCATCCCAGACAGGAGCTCCTAGATGCATACAGAGTCCCCACCATGTGTGGGTTCACTTCCACATCTGTAAATGGAGAAAATATTGACTCCTACAGAACATAATTTACACAAATATTTAAAGATGAAATAGGGTGATCAGGGCAAAGTGCTTATCACAGCACAATTTCATAACAAGGCGGCATATTTTCCAAATTCCATCATTATCTGCAAACTTCTGCAGGGCATCGTCTGTTTATCTAGGTACAGCCTACTCCTTAGGCGGCCCACCCTAGAGCTGCTATATAGTAGGAAATATGCAAATAGGGCCCTCCTTCTACTGATGAAAACCGACCCAACCCTGACCCTGCAGCTCTGAGAGAGGAGCCTTAGCCCTGGATTCCAAGGCACTTCCACTTGGTGACCAGCCCTGAGCACAGAGGACTCACCATGGAGCTGGGGCTGAGCTGGGTTCTCCTTGTTGCTATTTTAAAAGGTGATTCAGGGAAAACTTGAGAGATTGAGTGTGAGTGGATATGAGTGAGAGAAACAGTGGGTTTGTGTGGCAGTTTCTGACCAGACTTTCTCTTTATTTTCAGGTGTCCAATGTGAGGTGCAGCTGGTGGAGTCTGGAGGAGGCTTGGTCCAGCCTGGGGGGTCCCTGAGACTCTCCTGTGCAGCCTCTGGATTCACCTTCAGCAGCTACTGGATGAGCTGGGTCCGCCAGGCTCCAGGGAAGGGGCTGGAGTGGGTCTCGTATATTAGTAGTACTAGTGGTACTATATACTACGCTGACTCCGTGAAGGGCCGATTCACCATCTCCAGAGACAACTCCAAGAACTCCCTGTATCTGCAAATGAACAGCCTGAGAGCCGAGGACACGGCCGTGTATTACTGTGCGAGAGACACGGTGCGGGGGGGTCAGTGTGAGCCCAGACACAAACCTCCCTGAGCCCAGACACAAACCTCCCTGCAGGGGTCCCCACGACCACCAGGGGGCGCCCGGACACTGTGCTCGGGGCTGTCTCCAGGGCAGGTGCAGGTGCTGCTAAGGGCTGGCTTTCCTGCTGTGGTCTGTGGCTGCCTCATTGTCAAATTTCCCCAGGGAACTTCTCCAGATTTACAACTCTGTACTCACATTTCATGTCTGTAAATGCAAAACGTTTTTGTCCTTTTTGTTTCTTTGTTTTTTGTAACAGGAAGACACACCCTCACCTCCATAGAAACAGCAGTGCCACTTTGGGTGCAGATAATCCTCCTGTGGTCACCAGGATGAAAGTCCTGAGGACTCTCAGGGGAACCTGGAGAGTGTTTTCCAGTTAGACTCAGGGCAGAGACCTCCATGGGAATCTCTGATTAGAACAGGCTTTGAGCTCTGATGGGAGCCAAGAGAGAGGCTCACTCAGGGTCAGGGTCCTAAAAACCTGATGGTTTTCACAGTTATCCCCCCTTGTCTTGTAAAACCGTGCACATGTGACTCAGACTGATTCAGTTGACTCTCTTTCTGCTAATCCATTTTCCTTCTCTGCAGACTTGATTCTCACAATTCGCTTTGTTCTTCTCTTCTCTGAAACCTGAAGATGTGTTTTCTGTAGTCTAAATTCCAGGGCTCAGGTCTGCATGACCTGGGTAGGCTGAGGGGACTTTCTCACTCACCATTGCCTGGACTCTCCTGCTGCCTTCTGGTGAACGGGGACGTTTGGAAAATGAAGTGGACATTAGTCATGAAGGGAATAATACTAGTTTTCTCCAATGGGATACTGATGTAGAGCTGATCTTGTGCTTCTCACACTGTCACAGAGTTTGGGCTCTCACCTGTGACTTTGAGGAGAGCTGAAGATGGACACTCCATTGTGCTGTGAGCTCTGGGTAACAGTAATTGTAGGGTCTGGCTAGGCAGCTTAAGGTCAATACTGCTGACCTTTGGGCAAGAGAGGCTGGAATTCCTGGGAAGACCTGCATCTGCCATCCACCATGGAGTCCCATCATCTTCTGTTACGCTCTGACTGTATCAGCCCCACCTAGATTATCTAGAACACTCTTTGTGACTTAGGAAAAAGAAAGGGAGCTCTCCTAACACCTGTATTATGCCATGGGAGCAACACCTGTGTTAGTGTGTGATTGAATAGGTGAGACAATGGTCTAGTCAAGGTGATACATAAAATTGATTGTTGCCATTACAATATTTTGTTTTATTTTTAGCAATATAGTCGTGCTCATATTATAAATATTTTTGCTACATTGTTTTTGTGTCTGAAGCTTTTGAGTAAGAACAGCTTCATCTTGAATAGGGGCTGGGAAAAATAAGAATCAGACCTATTGGCAACAATCCCTGTAAGCTAAGGCATTCTTAGTCACAGGGTGAGATAGGAGGTCTGCACAAGATCCAGGTCATAAAGACCTTGCTGATGAAGGTCACAGTAAAGAAGCTAGCCAAAGCCCCGAAAACCAAGACTGTGACCAAAGTGACCACTGTTCATCCTCACTGCTCATTGTTTGCTTGTTATAATGCCTTACCATGCTAAAACCCACTCCCCCAGCACCATTACAGTTTACACATGTTATGGTAACATCAGGAAGTTTCCCTGTATGGTCTAAAAAGGAGGGGAGGAACCTTTAGCTTCGGGAATTGCCCGGAGTACTCATGAATAATCCAACCCTTGTAAGAAGTGCATCCATCCTTTTGAGAGAAAATGCGCAGGGTTGGAAAGAGGCTGGGAAGCTCATGGCATATGGTGGAAGCCTTTCCCTGAGTGAGGGAGAGAGGGAAGGTGGATTGGGTGAAACGTTACTATATTTCTGTGCTGTGCAAAGAAGGTGCAAAATATAATTTATTCTGGTGTAATCACTGCTGCCTCTCAGGGGATCCCCATGACTCCCAGAAATGGCTCTGCTTAGGAATCACTGTGGAGTCAGTCCTTTCATTAGAGGAGACCACAGGACATGGGCCTCAGCACACGCCATGCCGCAGATGTCAGAAAGCAGCTGCTGGGAACCGGATCCACCTGCATTTTGCTGCCTGTAGGAGGAGGCAGGGAGGTGCATTCTCAGGGTCAACACACTGTTTGCAGATTTTTACAGAAAACACCTGCTTTTACTTTATTTTATTGGAAAATATATGAAAAAATGTGCACTTGCTAACAATTGTAATGTTCACATTTATTTTAAATGTATTCGTTTATAATTCTGCATGAGGTCCTGGCACAGAGTTGCATTTTTTTCGTAGAGATTGTTCAAAGGATCAAGAACGTGCATTTTTCACTTTCACTGGTTTTTCTCCATGTGCAGAGATCTTGAGTAGAGCACATCTGGCCCTTATCCACACTATCTCTTGTTTCCCCCCTGGAAAGAGCAGAGATTTGTCTGACTGCAGAATCTGGGGTAGGAATCTGCACACCTCAGAGCCTGCAGAGAAGCCCAACAAAGTTTTATGGAGTCAGAGAGCTATCCCATGTGGGGGAACCTCTAGCTTCCTTACGTTCAGAGATGGCTGGTCAGCTGTAATTCATTGGTTCAGAATTAGAGCACCTGGAAGCCTGTCTCATCACAGCTCCATTATGCAAATTACCACCATTAGACTGCAGGTAATAACTCTATCTTGATTTTTCTCATCTGATTTTCTCATCTTATCCATTTGTAAGGTTGGTTACGGAAAATGTTATCTTTTAATTTATGATTAAAACCTCAGAATTTTATGAACTCATCTGGAATAGTAAAAAATGTGTCCAGTTTATGGGAAATGTAAATCAATGCCATACAATTTATGTGTGTGTGTGTGCATGTGTGTGTGCGTGTGTGTGTGTGTGTATGTCAGTTACTTACACCCAAATGAACACTACGTCTTAATTATATAGTCGAAATACAATTAGATTTGCTGAAAATTGCCTGCAGTGATGTCTGTGAAGCCGACCCTGTCGCCTTGCTGTGAGGATGTTCAGTGCACAGATGAGGTCGCACAGGAGAGATCCAAGGTTCGGCCCTGGGACTGGCTGAGCTCCTGAACTGGAGTCAGACCTAGGACTGGGCATCTCAGAAGCAGATCCCCCAGCCCTCCTTTATCCGGGCTGCATGGGCAGCAGAGGACCCGCAGGAGAAGCTCAGAACTCAGCCAAGACAGAGCCCCATTTAGGAGCAGATGCATCAAGGAACCAGCCAGAGAACCTCTGACTAGGATCTAGGGTTGTTTTCTTTTGCTTCACAGCATCCAACCCTAAGAACACCCCTAATTTCATAGATAACTCATAACTTTCTTGTTCCAAAGAAAAACACAAGTGAATATGACTCTGCAGTTAACTCCTTGAATCTGGGTCATTTTTCTGAGAATGCCGTCATCTACAACATGTTGGTTCTAGTGTTAAAATCAACACGCATATTTAGTCACCATTAAGACTGGTTTATCTTATGATAAAAATGTTCCTTTAATTAAAAATTACATTTCATGGGAAAGGGTCTGTATTAGTTCATTCTCACACTACCATAAAGATATCACCTGAGACTGGGTAATTTATAAATGAAAGAGGTTAATTGACTCACAGTTCTGCATGGCTGGGTAGCCTCAGGAAACTTACAATCATGATGGAAGGCAAAGGGGAAACAAGTGCCTTCTTCCCAAGGAACAGGATGGAGAGAAGGAGAAGGAGGAGCAAGAGCCACAAACGTTTCAATCAGATCTCCTGAGAACTCTATCAGGAGAACAGTATGGAGGAAACCACTCCCACGATCTAATCACCTCCTTCCAGAACCCTCGCCTGACACTTGGGGTTTACAATTCAAGAAGAACTTTGGGTGAAAAAACAGACCCAAACCACATCAGAATTTCTAGGTGAGAACTGGTCAATTCATAAGTTATTAGTGAAGTATCAGAAAAACAAGTGGCACCAGTGTTGCTGTTATCCAGTTAATCTATAAATCATCTCAATATTCACTTTACGAGAGGTCTAGGAAAAGTGTGAGATAGACGATAGATAGATAATTAATCTACCAAATACTGTATATATTACTATATATGTAATATATAGTATAGAAATAGAAGTAGTGTTTTACATAGTATTTGATAGAATTAATGTCACACCTAATATTATATATGTACATATACATATATAAAGTATTTGATAGAATTAATATCTCATATATACTGTATTCACTTACATATATGTATATATGTATATATGTGTGTATATATATACATATATATGTATGTGTATATATATATGTATACACACACACACACACACTTTATGATGTCTGCAAAAATGTCTCCTGGGATTTAGTGTTGAGTTTTTGAATATCTATATATATTCCAGGGTAAATATTGGTGACATCATAAAAACAGATTATATTTATGTCCAAGATGATCACTTTCAAATAGGTTGTAACAACAGAAACCAGACGTATCTTTCCACCAGAAGTTACTGGAAACCCCAGTGAAATTACTTAAACATGATTTTAAGATGCTTGACACCAAGCAACAAAGACAGCGACTAATGAGAGAGGAAAAAAGCAAAGTTAAGCAAAAAGCCTGGTGAATGCATACTCGGATAGTTCCTTAAGGGGGTTGCTAGGCTACAGTGCTGGAGTGGAATCATGTGGATTTAGAATTAATAAAAGGGAGCTGCAAACCCTGATAGGCCAAGAAGGGTGGATACCACAGAATAGCAAGTGGATTGCAGAATACTGTCAGTGCATGAACCCCATAGATGGCAGGAGTAACATGCAGACTTGACAGAGTGCAGATCAGTGTGTGGGAAGCAGGGAAAGTTGTCCGCGAGAACACAGACTACTACAGGGAGCTCTCCTTAAAATCCAAAGCCATGGTAAATACATGAATATGCACTTACAAACTTTAAAATATACAGAAAGGCACCATAATAAAGTCAAAAAAAGGAAAGGTGGGTTTGCAACATTAAAGTAAAAAATAGTGTATTTCTGAGCAAATAACAATACTTATGAGGGGAACAATTTTATTCCACCATGGCAAATGATTTCAGAGAACAACATTCAAAATGCCTTGGCCTTCATGAGGAATGTGCAAACAAGTATAAGAATAGAGTTATTACCAGAGTGATAGTACCAGAGCCCTCTGCTTTCTGATGAAAGCTTATTATTATTATTAAAGCTTATTATTATTACAAACGTATTAATACTCCTCATGATTATTGATTATAAAAATAATATTGTATAATTATTATAATCATATTATTATTATGAAAGCTTATTATTATGAAAGTGATATTACCAGAGGCCTAAGCTAAGTGTTA
>NW_012118699.1:78639-81155 GCF_000951035.1 Colobus angolensis palliatus
ATTATAAAAATAATATTGTATAATTATTATAATCATATTATTATTATGAAAGCTTATTATTATGAAAGTGATATTACCAGAGGCCTAAGCTAAGTGTTACTACCAGAGCCCTAAACTTTCCAATGAAACGACAACGTCTGATAAAAATTGTAATAACCCAAACATATAAAATCAGTTCAAATTATTCTAAGGGTGCACAGTAAATAAAAATCGTTGATTGATAAAATGTGCTGCTATAGACTGAATGTTTATTTCCCCCCTCAAGCATACGTTGGAATTCTAACCCCGATGTGGTGGAGTTAGGAGGAGGGGCCTTTGGTAAGTGAATGGGTCGCCTTTGGAAGATGATTAGGCTCCATCCACCCTCATGAATGGAATAAGTGCCCTTGTAAGAGACTCCAGAAAGCTCTCTCCTCTTCCACCAGGTGAAGAAAAAGTAGAAAGATGGTCACCTGTGAAGGAGGAAGCGGGTTCTCACCAGATACCAGTTTCAAAGCATGTTGGCCTCGCACTTGCTAACCTTGAGAATTGTGGCAAATACATTTATGTTTTATCGGAACCACGCAGTCTATTCTCTTACAGCAGCTAAAACATCAAGTCTCAGTAAGGCCAGTGAGGTCCCACAATACTTGAGAGACGAGCGTCACCCTCTCATTTCAGCTCAGGATGACAGAAGCTTGATCTTGGGCTGAACTGAGAAGCAGAGGGTCCTTCATCTCCCCAAGATCACAGTTGAGGCCATGGTGTCAGATCTCTGTGGCTGAGAGTGAATTCCAGTCTGTGATTTAATGGATGCCTTTCTTCACCCAGCTGCACTTCCGAGACAGAGATTCTGTGCTTTGTGTTATAGGCCAGGAACAGAGGAACCCCAGTTATTCTCACCCAGCTCACCTGTAGGGCAGAGGATCTGGAGAGCTTTCTGGGTGAGGCACAAAGAGACGGGATGAGTCCACACCTCCCCTGCAGTTTCCTGTACTGAAAGCAGGGGTGTCCCTCTGACATACATGCACCCTTTCTTCCGCACCAAGGCCAAGGCTGTTATATTTTCACGGTGGCAGAGGGAGGGCATAAAAAGAGAGATGCAGAACTCTCTCTAATGGATGTGACTTTATTTGCAGTAAAAGGAGAATAATTTCAACCCTAGGTTTTTTCTAAAATATTATAAATATTTATGGTAAGTTATTAATAGAAAGCTGATGGCTTCATGAGAGCAATACATTAAACAAGAATCCACTCAGCTTAGCAGACAGAAGGAGAAAAACCATAATTTAAGAATAATCAGCTGGGCACTGTGGCAGTGCCTGTGGTTTCATCCACTTGGGAGTCTGAGGTGAGAATAACGCTTGAGCCCAGAATTTCAAGGTCAACCTGAAAATGTAGCTAGACCCCATTTATTGAAATAATGTATTTAGGGTCAGGACAAAATTCAAAAACTGCCCCTGAAATGAGGCCCAAATTTAATTGTGTAATACTGTGGATTAATGTGTGACACAACAGCGTCACCATGCCTGCCGTGAGCACAGTGTAACATCTGGATGACACATGAAGAGATACAGACACCCAAACAGAGACCCCAGATAGTGAAGCTGTCAAAGGCAGCACTGCCGAGCGTCAGGTTTTATGGAAACTGTGTGTACCTCCGGAACTGCACTGCGAATGAAGACATCGAGCCTTTAATAGTGTGGGGGAAAGAGACGTCAGCGAAACACACAAACCAAGGGACTTAAGAAGTAAATATGGAGATTGTTTTTACCAATACACCAGAGTGTTTTGGGTGATCAGTATTCAGAGATTCTGAATTATGATACCTAACAGTCATTCAGAAAACAATTATGAGATACACAAAGAAAAAAAATGCCACCAATGTACAGGAAAATTTCCAGAAAACACAAACTGTCTTTGAGTTGGTACAGATTTTGGACTTAACAAACAGAGACTTCAAAACAGCTATTATAAAAATGCACAAATCACAAAGGAATATTATGCCGAGAAAAGTTAAGGAAGGTATGATGACAGTATCTCACCAAAGAGTTAATATCAATAATGGGAGAGGGTTTTGAAAGAAAGTTATAGACACTCTAAAGTTAAAAATACGTAACTTTAAACTATATGTCAGAGTGGATAAGCAGTATATTTGAACCTAAAAAGAAAAAAAATTAGCACACTCAGATATATATTAGTAGACATTCTGTGTTCAAAGAACAGTGAAAACTGCAATAAAATGAAACAAGCTTAAAATGTATTTAAAAGGGAAGTGGAACATGGAAGTTTAGAAAATGTACAGCCTGGTTCTATGGTAAAGAAATAATCCAGTTACACTGTGAAGCAACCACTTGCTAGAAAGATTAGCTTGACTAAAAATGAGCTGATGGCATTAATCTACAACAATGGGAAAATAGCCTTGAAGTCAATTCAGAAATCTTTTATTATTATTATTATTATTATTATTATTATTATACTTTAAGTTCTAGGGTACATGTGCATAACGTGCTGGTTTGTTACATATGTATACTTGT
>NW_012118699.1:82395-83616 GCF_000951035.1 Colobus angolensis palliatus
AAGTGGGGTTGCTGTCAGTCTTGTGAGCCCATAACTTGCACCAGCTGCAGCTGCAAGATGTGGAGTCACTGGTCACTTTCTAGGTTTAAGGTTGACTGCCTGTCCTGCAAGGTTTTAGACTGGCATGGAGCCTGTTACCCATTCATTTGGTAAATTTATCTCTTTTAAAATGCAGATGTTTACCCAATGTCTGCACCAACACTTTACCATTGAAGTAAATAAGTTGTTTCTAATTTTACAGGCTCATAGATGGAAGAAACGTAGGCACGGATCTCAGACAAGACTTTGGACTTTAAGTTAATGATGAAACAAATTCAGATTTCAGGGATAGATTTGAAGGGGTGGGTACTGGGAAGAAAATGATTGCATTTTGCAGTTGAGAAAGATATAAGGTTTTGGGTGACAGAAGAATTATGTGGCTTCTATGTATGTCTATTTAAAATCTCATGTTTGACTGTTATTCCCAATATTGGTTGGAGGTTTTGCATTATGGGGGCAGATTCCCCCTGCTCACCATGTGACACTCCCATTTCACCTGTGCCTTTTACCATAAATATAAGGTTTTTGAAGCCCTCACCAGAAGCAAATAACAGAACCACACTTCCTGAACAGCCTTCAAAATTGTCAATCAAATTAGAATTTATTTTTTATAAATTACTCATCCCCGGGAATACGTTTATAGCAATTAAGGAATTTCTACAAGAAAGAAAGCCCTGAATTTTAAAGGAGATGATGAGGGTGGAACATCAGATTGAAATTACTGACCTCATAAGTAAAGACACCAGACAGTCTCTCTATGTATATTCTCTCTCACACACACACATACACACACACACACACACACATACACACATGTCCTACAATGAAAAGATCATGTGATCGAGTAACAATATGATGGCTGCTCTGAGCCAAAAGTAGAAGGCTCAAAATAAAACCTATCTTGTCAGCATCTTGATCTTGGAGTTCACAGCACAGATAAATGAAATAAAATGAATGCTGCATGAGTCAACAAGTATGATAGTTTGTAATGGCAGCTTAAACTGATGAAAGAAAATTTGGGGTTCAGACGTGGAATTCTGATGTTACAATTATTTAAACATTGTGAAAGTAGCTTGGAATTGGGTTGTGTGTAAAATGATGGATACCATTGACATACATGAAGAAATTTTTATATTGAGGGTCATTCCAATAGACAGAAATGAGTAGAGTGGTTTTGGAAAG
>NW_012118699.1:87656-99135 GCF_000951035.1 Colobus angolensis palliatus
AATTCTACAGGACACAGCAGCGGCTGTATCCTGTGTGACAAGATTCAGCATGAAAGATTCCTATCACCTGAGCCAGATGCATCACTGATCTGCGGCCACCAGTTTCTCAGGTTCATATCACTTTAAGGGACCAAGTACAAATGTCTACAGCGTATGTCATTCTTAAACTGCAGAAATGGTGTCGAGGAAGAAGGTGAAGATGAGAGAGCAGGAGGAACTACGAAAATCCAGATAGCATCTTCTCTTCCAAGTGGAAGGTACACTAGTACTTTTATGAAACAATAAAATAGATGACATGTGTCATCATCATGGAGTGTCTCACAGAGGCAGTGCACAAATAAATTTCTAAATATATCATCAGGTAGGTGTGATGGATGAGGCTTATTTCCACACAGGGAGCTCATAAATACCCAGATAAGTAAAAAATCCAACACCTGGAAAGAAAAATGCCTCATCTTGACATCACAAACCCATCTCAGTAAGTTCGAGGAGTAATGTGGAAATGAAAAGGAAAATTCAAAAACACATTTATCATGAAATTCTTAGCACATAGGAAAACCACCCCATGACACCGAATCACTACAGCCATCAAAACACCACGGAGTTAACGGAGTTCTAACTGTGAGCAGGTCAGTACTGAGGCCTCGGGAGAATCAAGGCTCTCGGGTACATTTTACAGAACCCAGAATTGAGCCACATGATCTATAGCCAAAAGATCTTTGACAAACTTCACAAAAATTAACAAAAATATACACCAGAAAAAGGACACCCCATTCAATAAATAGTGCCGGGGAAATTGGAAACCAACATGCAGAAGAACAAAACTAGACCCCTACCCTCAATACACACACACTCAACACAAAATGAATTAAAGACTCCCGTACGAGACCTCAAACTATAAATGTACTCCAATAAAACACCAGGACAACTCTTCTGGGCATTGACCTAGGTAAAGAATTTATGACTAACACCACCAAAGCACATCCAAGGAAAGAATAGACAAATGAGAATTAAACTAAAGAGATATTTCACAGCAACAGAGTGAACAGGCAAGTTGCAGAATGACAGAAAATTTTTGCACACCTTGCCTGTGACAAGAAACTAATATGAAGAATTTACAAGGAATTAAGCTCTACAACAACAACGGGAAGAAGAACCAAATAACCCCATTAAAATGAGCAAAGGGCATGAGTAGACATTTCCAAAGAACACATACAAATGGATAATACATGTATAAACAATGGTCAACATCACTAACCATCAGGGAAATGCAAATTAAAACCACAATAAGATATTATCTTACAAAAGCCACAGTGACTATTATTAAAAACTCAAAAGTATCAGATGTTGGTGAGGATGGAAAGTAACAGGAACTCATCAACACTGTAGATGAGAATGTGGACGAGGACAACCTCTATGGAAAATGGTATGGAGTCTTCCCAAAAAACTGTAAATAGAACTGCCATTTGATCCAGCAACCCCACTATAGGGTAAACACCCAAAGGAAAATAAATCATTATTTCAAAAAGATATCCATGCTTCTATGTTTACCACAAAACTATTCTTAATAGCACACATGTCAACCCAAGTGTCAACCAACAGATAATTTTATAAAAGAACATAGCACACAAGCCCAATTCAATATAGTCAACCATGATAAGAAATGAAACTGCGTCTTTTGCAGCAAGAAGCCTAGAACTGGGGACAATATAATTAGTGAACTAACTCACAAACAGAAAGTCACATGTCACACGTTATTACTTATAAGTGGGAGGTAACAATGTGTCCACAAGGATATATATAGAGAGAAATGATGGACACTGAAGACTTAGAAGGATGGGAGGTGGAAGGTGGGAGCATGAGGAGACATTACCTAGTGGGTACAATGTACATTATTTGGGGGGGTAGTACACCAAAAGCTGAGACCATTGTGGAATATATTCATGTGCAAAAGTTGCACTCATAGCCCTTAAATTTATACAATAAATGTACAAACAAAAAATTAAAAATATAAAATAATTAACAGTTGACTAATGATCTTAAAATTAAAATTTAGACTGGGCATGGCGGCTCACGCCTGTAATCCCACCACTTTGGTAGGTTGAAGCAGGTGGATCATGAGGTCAGGAGTTTGAGACCAGCCTGGCCAACACAGTGAAACCCCATCTACTAAAAATACAAAAATTAACCGGGCGAGGTGGCAGGCACCTGTAATCCCAGCTACTCGGGAGCCTGAGGCAGGAGAATTGCTTGAACCCAGGAGGCAGAGGTTGCAGTAAGCCAAGATCGTGCCACTACACTCTAGCCTGGGCGACAGAGAAAGACTCCTTCTAAAATAAAATAAAATAAAATAAAATGTAAAAAATGATCAATAAATGAAATTACTATCAGTTGAACCTCATTAAAATTAAAGACGTTTTCTACTCAAGTAACTATAAGAACATGAATGTCAAGTTTCAGATGGGAAACTATTTGCAAATCATATAACCACCAATTTAATTATAATAGGAACTCTCTGGACTCGACTGTGAAAAAAAAGAAAAGAAAAAGAAACAACCCATGGATAAAATAGGCAATGGTTTGTACAGAAATTTCATCAAATAAGATGTGCAGATGACACATAAGCATATAAACAGGCTCTTAACAGGATTTTCCATTAAAGGAATTCAAATCAAGCCCCCAATGACACACCACTATATACCTTTTAGAATGGCTGAAATTAAGAAGAAATACAGGTAATACCAATGCTGGTGAGCCTGCCAGGTTTCCAGTGTCTACGACATTGTTAATGGGAATGCAAAATGAAAGAGCTACTCTGGAAAATAATTTTTAGTTTTTTCTACTATCAAATATGCCCTTAACACATGACCTAAATATCCCACTCCTGAATTTTGCTTCAGAGAAATACAATCTTATATTCATACAAAACCTCTATTCAAATATTCAAGATATTGTGTGTGTGTGTGTGTGTGTGTGTGCGTGTGTGTTAGAAACTAAAAATAACATAAATGTCTCAAAATCTGAATAGGTGAAAAAACTAGGAAGCAACTATAAATTGAACACCATCAGCAAAAAAAAAAAAATCAAATGATCGTTTCACAAACCATTACAGTTGAACTCCAGGCTTTATGCTAAGTGAGAGAAGTCAGTCTCAAAGATCAAAGGGACACAGCTGTCAGCACCACGGTCATCCTCAGGTGTCAGTGGTTTGGGCTGGGCTCTCTCTGTCTCTTTCCTGACCAGGCCCAGATGTTGAGCTCCAGCACTTGCAGATGGAAAATTCTACTATATGCAACCATGCACTGAGGTTTGAATTGCTTCACAGACTGAACCAAACAAACATAGGCTCCATTGAAGAGTGTCTGGCATTTGTTTCAACCACAAGAGAACTTTCCCCAGCTCTCCCCGTCCTTGGTTCTCTCCTGCAAGCCAGCAACCCTGCAGTGTAGCCTGGATCTCCCATGCATCCACCAATCTCCTTCCAAGGGTCTTCCACCACACCCTCCACTGTTTTTGAGAGCACTGGCAGGCTTTCAATTTTTCCACATTCTGTTGTTACTGAAGTTGGGATGTTTAGGAGTAATTAAGGCTCATATCTTATGACTGAATTCCATTGCCCCCTCTCTCCCAGGACAGAGCTCCTCAACAAGGTTCTGCAGGTAGAGACAAAGTTGAGCTGTTTTATCCCTCAGCCTAGGAGCTGAGAGCTCATGGGTGGGTCGGGCAGAAGCTTCCCACCTTCTCAGCAGTCTGGTTCTGGTCGGGGGGAACCTCTGCCAAAGGACAGAGCTAGAAATCAGGGACCCAATGTTCCCAGTGGCACTGGAACCAGGGCAGAGCCTCCATCCACGAGTGGGGCTCCATGGAAGAAGTGAGTCTCCGGCTCTCAGTAGCTCTTGTCCAGATCTGAGCCTCAGCATCACGTGCTGTGTGCAGGGTCAGAGGGCCAATGTCCTGGCCCCTGGGGAAGAGTTTCCTCTGGTGGGAGCTGGTAGAAGGTGTCCTGTCTTCTTGGCTGCATCTTCTGCAGTGGAGTTTCCATCATGCTGAGCTGGGATGTGGAAGGAAGGAAGAGCATCTTAGATCAAATATGATGACTGGCCTTACTGAGTTTTCTAAGTTTTCCTGAATAAATGTTTCTTCACTTGCTGTATGCTGTTAGAGAATTTCCAAACCATGTAATTTTGCAAAATACTTTTCACTGTTCTCATGAGAGCATGAATTCATTGAGCCCCCCATGCTGTCAAAGAGAAATAGAATTTTTTTTGACTTTTTAGAGAACACTCATGGGTTATAAAATAATGAGTTGACTCTTCATCCAACACTTTACAGATACCAGCAATTTTCGTCTTGTTCATAAGGTTTTAATCAGAAGAATGCTGTCATCATCTTTTCTGTTCTTTCAAAAGAAATGCCCCCCCCCTACTCACCTCCACTTGCCTGCATATATTTCTATTTGTCTTTTCTTTTCATCAGTTTTAATAAGATTTAGCTAAATGTGTGTGTGGGCAGAGGGGGTTGGGAGCAGGGACAGGGTGTGTTATTCTGCTGTTCTGTGTTCTCTGAGATGCATGGATTCACGGTTTACTCTCTCTCCATTTTGGGGAACACAATTAGAATAAATGTCGGTGTGAATCCAGAAACAAGCCTCCCTGAAGGGGGAACAGAACCACCTGGAGGCGCTCAGGACCCACTGAGCACAAGAGCCAGCCTCAGGGCAGGTGCAGATGGGGGTTAAGGTCTGGTTTCCTGTCAGCCCTGCGGCTTCCTCTCCATAAAACAGTTTCCTCTGGGGCACTTCTCTGGATTCCTTATCCTGTTCTTCCTGTGAAGTCTCTGAAGAAGAAACATTTGTCGGAACAAGAGAAAAATTTTCTCACATGCACCAAAGGCAGAGTCACCCACAGTCACTGATGCCTGTTTCTCAATGTCAGTAAGTTATCAAAGCTTCTGAATTTAATCAGCTAAATCTAGAAAAGGTGCGGCGTTTAACGCAACACTGCAGCCCAGCTCAACAGAACTCCAAGGGCCAGTCAGCCAGCAGCAGGCAGGATAAAGTGCATGCTGGGCATTGGGGCAGAGGGAGTTCGCATCCAGTGCAAAAGAAGAAAGGCCGCGTGGTGGTCACTGTCAGGGCTCCAAGCCCACAGTTCCAATTGTAGGTGACCCCATACAAAGGAAGAGAGACCCCACCAATGATTAGTGTGGGTGTCAAGTCTGACAGTGCCACACTCACACCTCAGGTGACCATGGAAAGATTTCCCAACACTGTTATTGTCTGCTGAGAGCAGCTCACGCCTCTCAAGACATTCCAAGCTGGAATTTCCTCAATGGAACAGGAAAGGAGGCTGGATCAGGGCTTTAAAATGATTTGATGGTGGGGTCGGAGGGGGTGTTCCTACTCACAAGAAGGAGCTTGTGTGATTTAAACCTCACACTGGCATCAAATAAGAGAGCTTCCATGATTTCTTACTAGATTTCCCATGTGTGGGGCAAAAGGAGGAGGAAGAATAAACCTTAATTCATCAGCAGCGAGGCACCAAAAGCAGGACCTGACACTTTGTTCTTTCTAGCAGCTTAAGAACATGAGTGAAAAAAAGAGATGTGTCTACTATGTGTGAAAAGCAAACAGATCTAAAGAAAATAAAAGTTTTTATTATGGTAAGCACATAATAAAAAGAAAGAGAAGAAGGAATGAGATAGACAAGGGTGCTGAATCAATGTCCTGGGTGCGGCCTTTTCATTATCCACAGTCATCAGTTTGTTCTGAAGGTCTCAGGTCAGCTTCCTGCTTCAAAATATCACAGGCCATTTTAGGGTAAATAAAAATCCTTATAGGATATCCACAGTTTGTCATACTAAAGTAGTCCAATAATTAGATGAAGTTCTGAATTTAATCCTCAGTTGTGTTAAATAATAAAAAATACCACAAGCTACAGATTAGGAAACTGAGACTGTATTTTTATCAAGGGTTACAGCCATCCCACAGGCTGGAAAGCATAGTTTTGGTAAAAATGAGAGACTGACACTCCCAAGAAGGGATTGGGCAGAAGCTTTATGCTGAACGTGTTGGCTAAACAGACATAATCAGCAGGTTACAGGAGGGGCTACTGATGTTCACGGAGGTGGTGCTGACACATGCACACTGAACAAACATGCATGTAGCATATGAGCCCTGTTCACTTACCAGTGGTGACTTAGCATTTAAATTCATTACAGACAGGCCCTATGTGCAAATAGCAGAAGCAGAGACACAAAGGCACTCAGTGTGCAGCCTCTGTAAACGGCTGGAGCCAGGCCGTGGTGAGTGGTCTCTGATCAGGAGAAAGTTCCTCAAATTAAATGTTCAATCAAAGCTGGGATTACGGCTTGTGGAACAGAGGGTCAGTTCATCAGGGGATGGGCTGCAGTTGTCTTTACAGTTCTTGTCTCAGTGCCTGTGTTTACTGAGCCACTAGAGAAAAGGAATATTCCATTGGCAGTTAAAACGTAGTTTATCTTTTAAGTGTATGAGAGACTGGCAAAATCCTTGCCTGGCATGGCTTTAGGTTTTGTTTATATTTTGACATCTTACTGCCACAGAGAGTCTGTTCTGTCATTCTTATGGTCTCTATTTTAACATGAGGGTTAGTCATTGCTGTGTCTAAACCACAAAGGGGAGTAGGTATAATGAGGTGTGTGTGATCTCTTGTTTTGTCATGACTGGAAACAGTTCTTAGATTTTTGGGGGTTCCCTAGGCCAAGAGATAGACTATTTAATGAGTCTGGGGTTTTAGGGATTTATTTTTAGTTTCCAGTTTATAAATATGAACCCAACCATCGACATTCTGCAATTTCACTACTGTGTTGTGGTTAAAAGTACCTGGTAAAATTCACTCCAAAGTGGTTCAAGAGCAATATCCTACCCTGATGTTTCTTACAACAGATACAATTCCCTGGTTTAATGTTATTAAAGGCTATTGAAAAGATGTGGGGAAATGATGGTTTAATCTGTTGATGACTGGCGTGGGTAAAATGCAGTCATCACTTTCAATACTTTGTCATGCATTCATGTAACAGAACAGAGGTGAGCACTGGGGGTAAATCTCTAAATGCATGGGCCTTCCAGCCACCAAATCATAGGCTAATAACTGATGTCTCCCTGAGGGTGTTAACTATAAGGCTCTCTTGCTAGGGAAAGAAACTTTGGCCAAGGAAGTTCAAGATTTTCTTAAGGTTTTCACAATTTTAGTTTAAGGATGACAATTTTCTTCAACATTTTCGGGAGATTGTGGATGGGACGGATGCTGTTGTATACATAATGCTAATGCCTTCCATATTTAGATAATATTATAAACTCCTGACTGATAAGACTGCTTGCTTGGTGTGATAACCCACTATAATATGTATACTTTTAGATGTTATGCCATGTCATTTTTCCTTCGGTTTTTACTTTCTAAGTTATATTAGTCAGGTCTCTAAAATGTAGGAGTGCATCTAAAATTTGTTATTTTGTTGTGCATTTTTACACGTTCCAGAAGATGTGAGGAATTTCTTTGTGTGAACAGCATCCCACATCCCAAAGTCAGGCACTCCTCTGGAACATGGCTTTAATGCTTGTCTTTGGCTTATTGACGAGCTATGTTGGTGGCAATAACTTCTGCCTTCCAGGCTGACTTTACATCAGGTAGAACAAATTGTGAATGAAAGTTTGCACTACCCAATTGAATGCATAATCTCCAGTTTCGTTACTGATGTGTGATGCATCAGAGATGATATTAGATCAAGGATTTCAATGGGAATCTAATCTAAAAAATGTAAACAAATTTTCCTAATTTAGATAATGTTCAGATATGTTATTTTTATTGTAATGTCTCTACATGATTTTGTGTGGCTATTTGGACCAAGAGTAAAGGAAAACAATTTTAACTGAATAAAAATGAGAGAAAGCACAACCTAATGAAATGGAAGTAAGGACAGGAGTGTCTCCAGGCTTTTGTATTTCAAGAGTTCATGCACCCGGGGATTTCTTTTCTTAATTTTACACAGAGCAACACCCAAAATGTTCATTTTCTCTCCCATTGACTCTTATCATCTGTTTCTATGTCAGTTAGCTTCACATTTTTGACCCCAGCTGCATCCAAGTAGCTGCAAATAAGCATGATTTTGTTCTTTTTTATAGCTGCATTGTATTCCACTGTGTATAAGAACCATGTTTTCTTTACCCAGTCTGTAACTGATGGACATTTAGGTTGATTCCATGTCTATGGTACTATGATTTGCACAGTGATACACACGTGAGTGCATGTGTTTTTTTGTTACAATAATTTGTTTTCTTTTGGGTATATACCCAGTAATGAGATTGCTGAGGGGAATGGTAGCTCTGTTTTAAGTTGAGAAATCTCTAGATTGATTTCCACAGTGCCTGGGCCAAGTTACATTTTCACCAAAAGTATGTAAGTGGCGCTTTTGTCTATAGCCTTGCCTGCATCTGTTAATTTTTTTATCTTTTATTAAGAGCAGTTCTGACATGTGTTAGACAGGATTTCATTTGGTTTTGATTTGCACTTATCTGATGATTGAGGATGCTGAGCATTTTTTGTATGTTAGTTGGCCACTTCTATGTCTGCATTTGAGAAGTTTATGAGCACGTCCCTTTCCCATTTGAAATGTGGTTATTTGGGTTATGCTGCTGATTTAAGTTCCTTGTAGATTACTGCCTTGAACACACTGAGAAAACAAGTATTCAAAACTAAAGAGAGAAAACATAATCAGGTAAAGACATACTGAATTTGGAATGGCCGTGGGTTGCCAGTTGGTATTGAAATGGGACAGCAACCTTGGAAAATGGTCTTCACAGAAAAGCTCATACACAAATGTACCTGGTGTCACCATTCACAGTAGTCAAATGGAAAATACAACTCAAGTGCCCATCGGCTACCTCAGGGATGACGACGCTGCAGTGTGTCTTTGTGTCTGTAACCCACAGGGATGCAGGCGCTGTGGTGTGTCTGTACGTCTCTAACCCAGCTTTAAAGAGGAGTGAAGCACTGACATAGGCTGAAACTTGGATAGGCCTTGAAAACACTGGGTGAGTGAACTGAGGTAGACACGGAAGTCCACATCCTGAATTGTCCCATTGACATGAAGCATGCAGAGGAGGAAAATTCCTGATCACAGGAGGTCAGGGGAAGGGAAACGGAGAGTGACCACTTAATGGAGGTGAGGTTTCCTTTTCTGTGATGAAAATGTTCCCAAACCAAAAAGCGGAAATGGTTGCACAGCATTGCGAATGTGTAAATCATCACTGACCCATACGTTTACTGAGGGCTAAAATGGTACATTTTATGTTATGTGTATCTCAACACAATAAAAATGAGTGCCACATTTTGTTTAGTGTATCAACGACAATAACAGTTCAGTTTATATGGTGGATTCCTCATCACAACCAGTGTTTCCTGCTGGATCTGGATCAGTCAGCCGCCAGGGGAGGGACTGGAGTGGGTCAGGTGCACAGGTCATGAAGGGAGCACAAATTCCAACCCGCTCCTCAAGAGTCCAGTCGCCACCTCCAGATCTATGTCCAAAAAACACAGCTCTTCCATGGCTGAGCTATGTGAGCAACAAGCACATAACCATGTTTTGTTGTTGTTGTTGTTGTTGTTGTTGTTGTTTTGTTTTGTTTTGTTTTTACACAGAATCTCGCTGTGTCACCCAGGCTGGAGTGCAGTGGTGCGATCTCCACTCACTGCAACCTCTACCTCCTGAGTTCAAGTGATTCTCCTGCCTCAGCCTCCCAAGTAGCTGGAACTACAGCTGCTCACCACCACGCCCAGCTAATATTTGTATTTTTAGTAGAGACGGGGTTTCACTATGTTGACCAGGCTGTTCTTGAGATCCTGACCTCGTGATCCACCTGCCTTGGCCTCCCAAAGTGCTGGGATTATAGGCGTGAGCCACCGCGCCCGGCCCCAACCATGCATTTTTAAGCAAAAGACACAGTGCGGGGACATCAGTGTGAGCCCAGACACAAACCTCCCTGTGGGGGTTCACAGGACAGCAGGGGGTGCTGAGGACAGAGGCAGGCACTCAGGAAACCCAAGGGGCACTTGGCACTGATGGGGGCTCAGGACCACTGTAGGGCTCAGTGGTCAGGCAGGCTCAAGGCTCAGTATCAGGGCAGGTGCAGCAGGTGGGGAAAGGCCCTGGAGAGGGAGTTTAGTGTCACCTTCTCATTGCGCCACTGGACACCCTCCACCTCATCTATTCTAATGTGTATGAGTGTTTATGAGTTTAGAAAATAACATTAATATTATAAATCTATAGCCATATGTGGGCGCATCAAGTTATACCCTCTTCAGCCTATGAGGACCCTGTTTGTTAGGAATAAGTCCCTGCATTTGAGGACCTCACAAATTAATAATTATGTAGAATTTCTTTTTCAGTCTCATTTCCTCCCTCTTTCTTTCTCCCTCACACACTGACAAACACCCTGGGTGCTATAACTTTAATTACCTGGTGTATTAAAGAGAGTGATTCATTTGCAACTTGACCAGTTTAGCTGTTGTTCATGTTGTTCTAAGATTAAGAACGTGTTTCTCAGCTGTGTGCTCCTCCAAGCAGAGCAGCAGCTTTATTTGAAATACACAGAAACTGAAACCAATCCAAATATTAATCCACACCTTTATCAGTAAACAAACTGTGGAAAAGTCATTTATTGGCACAGTAGCCACTACTACAGTCAGTTAATGTTGGATACGCTCCACAGCGTGGTTCAGTTTACATGTGCTTATGATGAACATAACGAGCCAAAGCAAATATGTATGATTCCATTTTACAAACTGTACAAAGTGAATACTCATTGCAAGCCACGTAAAAATGATTCCCCAACTGACTTCTACCTGGTAAGAGGAGGGAAGGTGTAGGAAGGTGAAACTGCAGGAGAAAGAGAAAATTGTGAGATGGATTGATTTGTTTTCTCTGTGAATGGTGATTATGTCAATATTTTTCAAAGGGTGAACATATTGTGTGAAGATTATTTGTCAATATTACTGCATTAAAACTATTCCAAATAAAAATGTATAATTTGGTTAAAAAAAAAGATGAAGAGAGAAATAAAAATAATACCGGAAAAGTCATGAACTGCTGAATCAACATGTGAGTTAACCCTCAGTTTTTCTATATTACTTAGACAAACACTAAGATACAGCCAAATAATATCACGATATCATTGTAAGAAGAGGATTTTGTAAACCTCACTCAGAATTTCTAGCTCTGTCTTAGAGTTAATTTAGGGAGCATTCGAATACAGCCATGAGAAACAGGCCAGACAGTGAGACTAGCTCCTACCAGATGTGAGTTCTTAGACATGCCCCACGGCCCCTGTGGGATTGGGGGTTTACATTCACATCTGTAAATGAAGGAAACATTGACTCCCACAGAACACACTTCATGTGAATCTATAAATAGAAACGCTAATGAGAATTAATTATTCATGAGG
>NW_012118699.1:103201-138027 GCF_000951035.1 Colobus angolensis palliatus
GAACAGTCTTTAGGAATTTTGATCACAGCCAATAGAGAGGCTGGGCCAGGGTCAGTGTCATGGAGAACTTCAGAGGTTTCACGTCTGATCCTTCTACGGACACTAAAGTATGAAATCAGAATCAGCACTGATCTGGGATGCCTTTTACTCTTAGCCCATTCTATTTCTTTTTGTTTGTTGTTGTTCTTGCTTTTTCTTGTACTGCTTCTGCTCCATGTAAAGTGGGGATGTGGTTCTCGCTGCTGAAGCTCCAGGCCTCAAGCCCATTCCCTGCAGCTCAGGTGGGGCTTAGACTGTGGCTGCTGCAGGCTGACTTTCTTCTCTCCCATTGCTCAGCACCCTGCAGTGTGTTGACTTACCTGGGAATGCAAGTGGCCAATAGTAGTGAAGGGGATGAGCTTGTGTGGTCAAAATGGGATGTGGATGTGAAATTTATCCTCTGCTGTGCAAAGTACCACAGAGTCACCTTCCTCACCAGTATACTGTGTTAGAAAGAAGGTGTGAAAGTTGTCAGAATCAAAATGAAGCCACTTGTGTTAACACCCTGACAAATGGAACTACGAATGACCAGGAAGAAGCGTTCCCACGGACATACTCCTGATAACAAGAGCTACCATAAATGGATTCTGCTTCACCACAACCTTGGATAGCAGCCACCACAACCTTTCAAAAATCGCTTCTACGAGGACATCTTCCCAAGCAGCTGCCTGTTTAACCCCACACTAATGCCACCCTTGGTGTTGATTCCACATGCAAAGAATAATTCTTTCAAAACAACTCATGTAACCCACCTCATTTTTACTTCATAAACCTATGGATCAACATCCTGGAGTCACTGCTGCATTTGTTCTTAATGTTAATTAGCCCCTTTACAATATTTGAGTCTGTTTTTCTCTGATGTCTCTTCTAATATAAAGAATTACCATGTTGACACCAATTAAGAAGCTATTTAGGGAGATGTGATGGGAAGACATTTTTAACATCCTGTTGAATGTTTCTGCATAGCACATCGATCCCCTAAAATGCTTTGCTACATCGGCATGTGATGAATCAGAGTATGATATTGAAGGTAACATGGGAAATACATGGGCTTGTGATGAATCAATTCATAGGGTGATAATGTGTGTGTCCTTGAGGAAGGAGACCATGGGTTGTAAGTTCTAGTGGGGGTACCTTTGGCAAAGGGAGTTCCTGAGTTTCTGAACGTTATGCTACCTTAACTCAAGGATGCAATTTACGATTTCTTTTTACTTAAATATTTCCAGAAGACATTTGGCAGTAGTCGCAGGGTAGTATTCATGTAATACTGATGACTTAGAGAGTTATTTTTTAATGGTTCCTGTAAGTTATGCACATTGCTCACTTGATGCAGAAGTTCAAATTGTCAGTTAGGAAAACAGGTGCACCACACATTTTATGAACTGTAATGACGGTAGTTTTTGGCAAGAAACTGTTTCATGTCAACCTGAAAATAAACAGACAACAATAAAAAATATTCCAATCCACAGGGAGTCTGACCTCTGTCCCTCTCTCTTCTTATAAGTACAAGTCTTTGCCAGATCCAAAATATTCTTCAGGCTCCAGGGTACAAAATGCTTTTGAACTGTGTAAGCTAATTGCTCTCGCCTCAGGCAGGGCTGAGGTATCTGGGGAATGCAGAGTTGTGTTCACGAAGAAGATGGTATTATTGTATCTTCTCCTGTGCCTGGTGACAGCTCCCCAGGGTGAGTGTCTCAGATGTCAGACACGGGTCTACAGGGTGAGTGCAGGTACATGTGACTGACAGGGACTGATTCCCCATATACTCACATGCCCTGGAGCAGCTGCAGGAGTCAACCCTGGATCTCAGGAGCCTGCACTGGCCCTCTGCCTCACCTGCACTGTTTCTGGTCACTCCTTCACAACCAGTCCTTTCTACTGGACCTGGATCAGCCAGCTCTCAGGAAGGGGCTGCAATGGATAAAATGCATTGCCAGTGGTGGTGGGAATCCATTTGTCTGGTGGAAAATGTCAGCCTCTCTACTTTATAAGGCAGAATAGTGTTGTATTGTGTACACATACCACATTGTCTTTATCCGTTTGTCCATTGACAGACACCTAGTTTCCATATCTTGGCTGTTGTGAATATTGCTGCAATAAGCACAGGAGAGCAGATATGTTCACAAGGTGGAAATTTCATCCACTTTGGGTATATTTCCATAAGCCAGATCGCTGGTCATATGGTATTTCTGCTTTCATTCATTTGGGAGCCTCCATACAGCTTTGCATAATGGTGGGAACACGGAATGCCATAGCCATTATGGAGAAACATTTTTGTTTTGAGGTATAATGCAAAAACAAATAATGTTTTATCATGGCTCTTCATATGAGGCTCTAAATCTGATGTAAGTCCAGAGAGGTTTCCCACCTTGGGAAAGGATGAGTTTGCTCCTAAAGATCTTTGAGGCAGAAGATTGGCAGAATGTGAGATGGAGGCTGTTGGCAGGATTCAGGATGATTCAGTAATAAATAGTATTGACAGAGAAAGATAATAAAACGGAGAGAAAGAGAGACAGAGAATATAAATGGCATAAGAAGAAAATCCGCTGAATATCAGTGTTGGGTTTTCAGTCACAGACACGTCAGCATGAGCGAGGAACCACGAAATCAATTGAGGAGTGGAGAACATGTTCAGTCCAAAAATCAGCGCATTCTTGGAGGCACCCATTGCCCCATCACGTGGGTGAGTTTATTTAGTCATCTATTAATATTCATTTTGATTTATGGATGTTTATTTCATACACTGAAGAAGATCCATGCTACAGTATGCATTTTATTGTACAAATCACCACAGCTTTATTAGATGCTGGGAGCTGATTTAGTTTGCATCTTGCATCCTTACAGCACAGCTCATCCTTTTGTTTTTGAACACTTCCCTGTTTCCTGGTATTACAATAGATTCTAAGCTTGTTTTCTACATTACCTTTTTCATACATAAAATTAGCCACTTTTATAAAGAGTGCTTGTTTCTGATTTTAAAGAATAGTATTACAATAAAATATTGTGATATTGGGTATGTGTGTTGTTAGTGTGGTGTAAGTACTTCTAGGACATCTCAACCAATTGGCCTAGTAAATGTGCATGTTTATATGAACCCATGTTTATGGATACATTGAAACTATTTATGTATCTAATCTTCTGTAACTTGATTACATTAAACATGAGAACACACTGGTGCCTCCACCCAACTATGCTACCCCAGGGACCTTTCCAGCCTTCCTTCATTGACTGTCCATAACCACCCACTGCAAAGTGAGGAACCCCATCCCAACATATGCCATTTGATTACTTAGCTGCACTGTTTCAGGACACATGCATAGCAGTATCAGAAATCTAAAGCGGTACTCTTGTAGGAAACATGTTTATGTACTACATAGAGTGCTTATGTGTGATTTCTTTATAATGTAAACTTATAGAACCTCCTCATTTTCAAAGTTACTTAGGTCAGCAACTTCATTTTCCACTCTCCTCAGTGAAAGCATTGCAATTACACGGTATCGTTTCATTTGTTTGAAATTCTTTAAAAGCCAAAACTAGAGTCAAGTAAACAGACAGGATATTCCAAGAATTTAGAGAGTGGGTATAAAATAACTAAACAGGTCCTGTTTAAGAAGAGTAAGACTATTCTAGTCATATGCAATGCTTGAGACGTGACACATTTAATTTGTCTAAGCTCATAATTTTGTGATGGAAAATATAAACCTAAATACATACAATTGAAATATATTTAGCAGTTCATTAACCCCTGGATTAAATGCATACTGTATAAAATTATCTAATAACGTATATGGGAGTGTGAGGATATTATGAGACACATGCAACAAAGAATGAAGTAATTTTCCTCACTTGCATGTGCGATGTTTCCATTCAACGAAGACCTTTAATTTAAAAAAAAAAATTTTCTATGTGACCCAGGTTTTCTCTTCCTGACAAGCAAACAACCCAGATCATTCTTTTGCTTCCTTGGTTGAGAAAGGTTTTCCCCAAACTTCAGCTCAGTTCAGACATGCACTGTCCTTGAATGGGCATTTACCCTCAGATGGGCACACACACCTGTCAGCATGTGGACTCTTCTGTCAGACAAACATACCTTTACTCATGTGGATTCTTCCCTCAGACAAACACACAGGTCCCCACGTGGACTCTTTCCTCAGACCACCACGTATGTCCTTACATTTACTTTTTCCTCAGGAAACAGACATTTCCTCATGTGGACTCTTGTCTCTGACAAGCAAACGTGTCTCCATGTGAACTCTTCACTCAGATAAGTGCACACATTTCCACATTGACTGTTTCCTGACACAAGCACATATATCCAATATCTAACTATTTTGTGAGAAAGGTATCCCTTTCTTCTGGAAGTGTATTTTTATGTTCTTACTGGACATATATTTTGATAATGTTTGCTACTATGAAGATACCTGAATACTGTCCATACTAGAGAATAAAAAAGAGTGATGGGCAGATTCACCCGGTGCATCCAGAACCAGGTATCCTTTGACCCTGCCCTCCCTGAAATGGAGACACAGAGGATGGATGAGCAATGCTGAGCAGTGCACCCATGACCACAAAATGAAATACATGGAAATGTGTCCCCTCCCCTCCTCATGAAAGGCAGCTCATCCCCTGTTCCTTCAGGCCCTGGTGAGGAGCCACCCCATGTCTGTGCCCTTCCTCAGTGTTCACACCGTGGGGTCTGCACTGATCTGGGCTTCCCTTCTCATCACTCTCGATATTAGTGTCCCTTGTGAATCAGGTCCAGCTGTGGCTGCTCCACATGGGCCTGTTCTTCCATTTCCTGTTTGCAGAAGTCCTGTGTGAACTTTATTGATGGAGTCAGAGGGGGGAAATTGTACAGCCCAGTGGTTCGCTGAGAATCTCCTACAAAGCCTCTGATGTCACCTTTATTGGCTACAGCATGAGCTTGGTCCAGCAGGCTTCATGACAGGAATTGGTGTGAGTGGCAACAGTGAGTGACCAAGTGGCAGTTCTCAGGGTTACTCTCCATGAGTACAAATAAATTAACATTCCCAAGCGACACTCTTTCAAGTGCAGTCTACTTTACAATGACCAACCTGAAAGCCAAGGACAAGGCTTTGTACTACTGTGAGGGACACAGGAGAGGGAACATCTGTGTGAGCCCAGACACAAAAGTCTCTGCAGGAGAACAGGAGGGAACTGCATTGTAGATGCTCCTCATAACCACAAAAGGGCAGTCAGGACCACCAGGAGGAGCTCAGGACACCTGGGGCTGCTCAGAACCACCAGGGGTGCTTAGGACATGAGGGGACGCTCAGGACACTAGGGGGCGCTCAGAACCACGAGGGGGTGTTCGTGACACCAGGGGGCGCTCAGAACCACCAGGGGCTCTCAGGACGTGTGAGTTCTCTTAGGCGGCAGCTCCACATCAGGAGCCTGAGAGGCTGTGGTTTCCTTTTAAACCTTGGTGATTCCTGACCTGGTCAAGCAAAAGTCTTTCTCAGGATCTCTCACCACTTCATCTTTGTATAACCATGATTTCCTTTAACTACAAAACATTAACTTAGAGCAGGGATTTAATTCAACTTTGAATGCTGCAGATTTTCGAAGTAATACTAGCAATGATCCCTCAGGACAATTTTAAAAATAGTTTATTTACATATTTTTTTTAATTTAAAATGATACTATCTTTAAAACGGTAAAATTTGTATAATCACATCTGTAATCTGAGCACTTTACGAGGCTGGGACAGGCAGATCACTTGCACTTAGGAGTTTTAGAACAGCCTGGCAACACAGCTAGATCTTTTCTAAACACACAAACACACACAAAAAAATAGCTAGGTGTGGTGCTACCTCTGGTACCAGTCACTTGAAAGGCTGAGGCAGGAGTATCCCTTAAGCCTGGGAGATTGATGCTGCAATGAGCTGTGATTGTGCCACTACGCTACAGCCTGGTTGACAGAGAGAGATCCTTTCTTTAAAAAAATGCATATCCTCAATACAAAATGTTTCAATAAATAGAGCTTTGTGTTTTTGTGCTGTAATAATCAGTTGTATATATTTTCTAATTTTAACTCAGCATATGCATGGTATTGTGTTTCTTTTTCTCTCATCTTTTTTTTTTTTTTTTTTTTTTTAAATTAAACACCACTTTAAACGCTCTTGTTCTCCTCTTTGGTTCACTTCGGGTATACTGTTTTCCAGACTATTTCTCTATCTTCCCTTTTTCTTTGAAAGTCTTTTTTCTTCCTCAGTCTCCACGCAGGATAAAGAATGTCCCTTTACTTTGTGTCCTCCAAGTCTGGTGAATCAGATCCCTTCTCTTCATAATCACTGAAGCCAACCAAGTTTAGGAGGATAACAGTTCTCCTTAGAATATGCACATCTACATGCAGACTCTCTGCCCTCCTCACCCTTTTCTAGGGTCCTGCAGACATCACCTTCATCCCATCCTCTCCCTTCCCTACGTACCACCGAGTGGGCTCTGCCGCTCCTGCTGGCCTCTGTGTGCTCAGCCCTGGGGCTCACTAGTGCACTGATGATGAAATCTAAATCCCCATGTGCTTGGACTCTCCCAGGCCACCCTCTAGGTAACTGGCGTTGTGAGTGAGTCCTGAAAAGCATGGGCTATGTTCAGTTTCATTTTGCTGTATCTTCTCTATTTTAAAGGAATACTGGCAAATAAAGACTCGAGTTTGTATTGAATATTCATGCCAAAAAAGTTTTCTTTCAAAACTTTTCAAGTGAAACAATTTTTCCTGCCTACTTTGAAAACTACAAAAATGTAAATTCAACAAATAACGTAATACAATTTTAAAGGTGATGTACACCTTGTTACTTATTCAATTTAAAATGGATGCAGCACACCAACATGGCACAAGTATACATATGTAACAAACCTGCACGCTATGCACATGTACCCTAGAACTTAAAGTATAATAAAAAAAAAGAACGATATTTAAAATAAATTCCATTGCACATTTAGGTGACATATTTGACAAGAATGGCATTTACATACATTTTTACCAAACATGTATTTAAATATATTTGTCTTTTTTGTCTTTTTAATATTGGAATAGGCAGACTTACATGTAGAAAAGCATTATTTTGCACTACAACCTCAAACTGCAAACACAATTTAAATTCAATTAAATAATTAGAATAATATGAAACAAATAGGTGTGTTGTTTTGGTTTTTAGATACACATTCACTTTGGCAAGGGCACATGTACGTGTCCTTGCTGGGCTGTTGTGTATGTATGTGTGTTTGTATGACCATGAAGTTTTCAAATACATCATTAAATTACATAGTTATATTAATCTTGACCAGGCACAGAGGCTCAAGCCTGTAATCCCAGAACTTTGGGAGGCTTAGGCAGGTAGATGACTTGAGGTTAAGAGTTCAAGAGCAGCCTTGCCAACAGAGCAAAACCCCATCTCTACTAAAGATAGAAAAATTAACTAGGTGTTGTGGCACGTGCCTTTAGGGCCAGTGTGACAGGGAAATGTGGGGTCAGAAATCCCACGCAGAGTCTCCACTGGGTTACCACATAGTGGAGCCTGTAAGAAGAAAGCCACTGTCCTCCAGAACTCAGAATGGTAGATCCACTGACAGCTTGCACCATGTGCATGGAAAAACCACAGACACTCAAGGCCAGCCCGTGAAAGCGGCCAGGGCAGCCTGTGAAATTGCCCTGAAAAGCCACAAAGGCATAACTGCCCAAGCCCATGGGAACCCACCTGTTGCATCAGGTAACCTGGATTTGAGACATGGAGTGAAAGAAGATTATTTGGAATTTTAAGATTTGACTGCCCAGCTCGATTTCAGACTTGCATGTGGCCTGTAGTTTGGACCAATTTCTCCCATTTGGAATGGCTGTATTTACACAATGCCTGAACCACCATTGTATCTAGGAAGGAACTGGCTTATTTTTTATTTTACAGGCTCATAGATCGAAGGGACTTGCTTTGTCTCAGAAGAGACCATGGGCTGTGGACTTTTGAGTTAGGGCTCAAATGAGTGAAGACTTCAGGGGGCTGTTGTAAAGTCATTAATGTTTTTGAAATGTACGGACATTAGATTTGAGAAGGGCCAGGGGTGGAACTATATGGTTTGTGTTCCTGCTCAAATTTCATCTTGAATTGTGTCTCCCACAATTTCCATGTGTCATGGGAGAAACCCAGTGGGAGGTCATTAAATCATGGAGGGAGTTCTTCCTTGTGCTGTTCTTGTGATAGCAGCTGTCTCTCACGAGATCTGATGGTTTTAACAAACGGGAGTTTCCCTGCCCTCTCTTTGTCTGCTGCCATCTCCATGTAAGACATGACTTGCTCCTCCTTGCCTTCCACCACGATGTTGAGGCCTCCCAAGCCATGTGTAACTATAAGTCCATTAAACTTTTTCCTCTATAAATTACCCAGTCTCATGTATGTCTTTATTAGCAGTGTGAAAACAGACTAATACAGCAAATATCAATCCTCAAAATATTTTGTTGTTCTGCATGTAGCATAGCAGAGTCTAATACGGGAGGTAAAACAAATAATCCATAGACTTTCAAATATTAAGTCATAGGGTAATTATGCCTGAGTCCCTGAGGGAGTGAACCAGAGGTCACACACACTAGTGACAGCACCTTGGGCAAAGGGTTTTCAGGGGTTTCTGAAGTTTTGATAATTTTAACTTTAAAATTGAATTCACTATTTATTTCTTCATCAACCTTTCCAGAAGATTGTTGGCAGTAAGAACAGCCTAGTATTGGAGTAATACTCATGAGTTAGAGAGTCATTTTGTAATTATTCTCTTGAGATTTGCAATGAGTCAATTGATCAGAATTTCATATGTCCCAAGATGAAATATCAGAATCAGAAAGTTTTCATCAACCTTAATGGCTGTAGTTTTTGGCAAGGCAGTGCTTCAATTCAGCCAGAAAGAAAGACAACAATAAAACTTTCAAATACAGGAGAGTCTGACCCCAGTCTCTCTCTCTTATAAAAAAAAACCTGTCCCACATCAAGATTTTTCTTCAACCTCTCAGATAGAGTCAACATTGGGAATGGAAAAGCTAATCACTTTCTCCTTAGAAAAGGCGAAGATCTGAGAGGAATGCAGAGTCGTGTTCATGAAGAAGACGACATTGTTATGTCTTCTCCTTTGCCCAGTGACTGCTCTCAAGTTGAGTGTTTCAGATGTCAGACGTGGCCTATAGGGATGGTTGTGACAGCACGTGACTGACAGGGACTGAATCTCTATATCTCTAAGTGTCCTGTCCTAACAGCAGCTACAGGAGTCAGTCCCAGACTGCTAGTGCCTTCACTGACCGTCTGCTTCACCTGTGTACTCTCTGGCCAGTTCAAAACAGTTTTACCCCGGAACATATTTTGCCAAAAGCACTCCAACTAGTATGTATGACCTACGGTCCACACCCTCAGTACACAGCCATGATCATCCTGACTTGGTGTCTAGAAGACCCCTGCACTTTTAATTTTACCTCTAATATTAGACTCCACTTTATCACATGCAGACATGGCAGAATATTTTAAGACATTGATGTGTTATGCTGAAAAATGCAACAGTTCATAAAAGTCTCCTTCCCATCACAGCAAGTGTTTACTACTGAATAAGGATCTGCCATCCCCTAGGAAGGAGCTAGAATGGATGGTGTGCCCTGTTAGTAGTTATGGGATTCAATCCATCTTGTTAGAAATGGCAGCATCTTCTTCTTTTATAAGATTAAATAGTATTCTATTGTGTGTACATACAACATTGTCTTTATCCATTTGTCTATCTACTGACACTCAGATTGTTTCCATATCTTGGTTGTTATTAATAGTGTTTCAATAAACATAGGATTCAGATATGTTAACAAGGTGGTAAGTTCATCTGCTTTGGGTTTAGTTCTAGAAGCAGAATTTCTAATCATATAATATTTCTAGTTTTAATTCATTTGCAGCCTTTATAATGCTTTCCATAGTTGTGAAAATATAGAGTGATATAGCCACTAGGAAAAACAGTTTCAGTTTTGAGGTATGATCCATAAACAAATAATGTTTAGTTATGGCTCTCAATGAGAGTTTCTAATAAATATGATAGAAGTCAAGAAAGTTTCTCACCTTAAAGTAGGATGAATTTGCTCCCTTGTTCCCTTAAAAGCAAAAGATTTGGAGCATGCATGATGGAGGCTGTTGGCAAGGTTCAGAATGATATCATAAGATGAAACTCAGTTGGATAAAAATGGTGGGTTTTCATTCACAGACTTGCCAATTCTAAATATGAAACCATGAAGTCAAGTGAGGATCTAGAATGTGTTCACTTGAAGCATCAGCACGTTCTCAAAGGCACCTACTGCTGCATCACAAGGGCGATGAACTTTTGAAACCAGTAAAGTGTGAGTTCACAGAAAGGGATAAAGTTATCACGTTTAATATGAGGTTTGTTTAATATGCCAAGGGTTTGTACAGATTAATCATACACAAATACACACAGTGTGTTTTGAATACCTAGATGTCTAGAGGATGATTCTCTTAGGGAAATTTCTTCAGGTCACAGAAATCTGTGTAAGTTGTAGGTCCCATGAAAAAGTGTCTCTTTATGAATACTGGTCTATTTTTCAATTAGGGAAAATTATCTGTTTGAGTAGGCTTCCAATTTTGTAGATTTTTTCGTTGCTTCTTAAGTTGTAAGACATGAACCAAAAAATTGGAGATTTTTTGGAGTTTCATGGCTGGAGTTCACAAGATCTCAGGAAACCACTTCTCTGTTGCTTTAGTTTGAAAGACTAACGTCCTAGGAAAAGAAGCTTCTGTCTAACCATGATAAGCTCATTTCTTCCGCATACCATGAAGTTTGAGACCCCATTGTCAAGAATCATGAAAATTTTACGCTCCAGTTTACCGAAAATCCTGACTCTTGAATTTAATATTGATTGGCAGTGACAAAAATGTTTCATTCTTGGATGTTTCCTAAGTTTCTGGCCCAGCGTATCAGTGGACTGAGAATCCTCCATTAGCTGCCTGTCTGTAGCACTGAGTTGATTGACAATCTTCAGAATCATCCATGAAGAAGACTCCTGAGGTTCATCGGATTCTTGTAGACACTCAGGTGAACCAAAGGAATTACCAGAATTGAGGGCTGCCAGCTATTTCCATGTCACTAGGAATAATTACCATGGCCTCTAACAGGATTATGGCTTGAACCCTCAGCTTCTACAATTGTGTTGTCCCTGTGTCATGTATTCACTCCTTCTCACACTGGGTCAGGAATTGGGCTATTCAATAGCATCCTTCAAGAATATGCAAATCACTGAGGTGAATACAGATAACTCTGTGCCCTGAGAGCATCACCCAACAACCACACCCCTCCTCGGGACCACAACCCACCCAACAGCACAGCTCCTCACCATGGACAGGACCTACAGGATCCTCTTCTTGGTGGCAGCAGCAAAAGTTAAGGGGCTCCCCAGTCCCAGGGCTGAGAGAGAAATCAGGCCAGTCAAGTGAGACTTCACGCAATCCTGTCTCCTCTCTACCGGTGCCCACTCCCAGGTGCAGCTGGTGCAGTTTGGGCCTGAGGTGAAGCAGCCTGTGGCCTCAGTGAAGGTCTTCTGCAAGGCTTCTGGTTATGGCTTTACCACCTATGGTATGAATTGGGTGAGACAGGTGCCTGGAGAAGGGCTTGAGTGGATGGGATGGATGAACACCAACACTGGGAACCCAATGTATGCCCAGGGCCAAACAGGACGGTTTGTCTTCTCCATGGACACCTCTGTCAGCACAGCACATCTGCAGATCAGCAGCCTAAACGCTAAGGACACGGCCGTGCGTTACTGTACGAGAGACACAGTGTGGAAACCCACATCCTGAGAAACTCAGAAGCCCTGAGGGAAGAGGTAGCTGTGCTGAGCTGAGGCAGTGGTGCAGCAGTTTCTTTATCTTCCATATGATCTCATTTTGCATCAACTTCCACTTTTATGTTAGCCATGAATGTGGGATAGACGGGTGCTCCTAACAGATCCCTAACTTGCCCATTTTGATGGGTTTTCCAGAAGATGTGAGAAGCCACTTTGTTTGCAAAGCATCCCAGGCCATGCCCTGCTCCACACACACGAGTGCCCATTTCCTGGTCTTTGGTTAACTGTCAAGCGCTCTTCAGTGCACCTGGGCTAATTTCACATCAGGTAGAGAAATGTGTTCTAAAGGAAAGCTAAAGTTGTAATAGCAACTCCTGCTCAATAACCTTCAGCTTCATTGCTTTTGTGTGACCCATCAAGTAATTACGTTACATCAAGGTTCTCAATGGGAGTGTCTAATAAATATAAGGGATGTACAGAAGTTCCGGAATTAAAATAATACAATTGTGAACACAATCTCAGTATTCAACCATGTCTCCACCCTTCACACTCTTCACCACAAAGGAATTTTCATCTCTCCTGGAAGTTGTGTTCATTTTGAAATTAGTTATTTTTTTCATTTTAATATCTCAAGATTATCGTATGTGACTATTTTAGCAGAAAGTGAGTAATGGGAACTTGATCTAAACAACTGAAAACAAATTCACAACTAATTAAGCAAGATGATAGAATGTGATTGGCTCCAGGCTTTGATAATTCGGCAGTTTATGTACCCAGACTTTAAATTTACACATCTTCCTGTTACCTTCATGACACAGTCAACTCCCATTATGAAAGAAATGGTGAGGGCATTCCCAAGCGTCATGCACAATTACAAAAATAGACTGGGTAAGGTGAAGAGTTGATGGTTTAAATTCCCGTTTGAAGAAGTAGGATCAACTACTTTTCTGAATGGCTCACAATGACTTCAGCTCACTCACAGAGCTCAGACAGAAACCTCCCTTCAGGGTGGGAGCTGGGCTGCAGTGGGCACTCGGTAACCATAAAGGTGAAAATAAGCTGTCAGATGGAACTTCTCTGTCACCTCAACATGGAATTTATTGTTTCATTTCATTAGCACTCCTTACATAATGGTTCGTTTGTTTTGGTCTGTTCATTACTTGTATTTTTCAAAGGAATCTCACTTGAATCTTTACTCTTTTGCATTTTGTCTCCAGAACAAGGTTGGGAAGTGTTACCTCCAGCATCATAACATGATCTAGTGACCTGACACATTTGTGGCAAAGAATACCTACCAATTCAGAAGCTCTTTGATTTTCTTTCCATGAAATAGAATTATTTCTTCTGTTCTGTGTATGAGCATATCCTAGCAATCCTGTACACACCCACATAGATGTCTACAAGCCTATGAATTATTCTCTGTAAATAAAAATTTATCTCAATTTCCCTCAGTGTCCATAATTCTCCTGAAGGTGAGGAAGGTCTTTCTGGATCTGTTTAAACAAGATGTCCAGAGACCACCTGGTAGGTCAGGAGCTCACCTGGCTCTGGATGTTGGCTCTGTCTCTTTCCCTCTGTTGTCCCACAGGTCAGCTCACTTGTTCAGTCCTAACAAGAGAACCCAGGTTTGTCCTGATGTTAAAACACACCCAACTTCTGATGACTCTCCTGTTACCCACATCCATGGAGATAGATTATTTATTATATAATTCACCACACTAATGTCAAATGCCCAAGTTGCAATACCGCAAACTCTAAGGTATGTTCATGCAATTCAATGAAGGAGAAAGTCTTTCAGACACAGGTGTACCTGAAATGATAAATATGTTGGTGAGGACTCTGGGCTTGACTGCCATTTTCCAGCCATGTTTTAGAAGTGTGACCTGTCAGGGAAGAACCAGAGTTCCTTGTGTTCTCAGAGGGGAGGGTTTGCAGATGTCCTCTCTTGTTCCCAGGAAAGGCAATTGCACTAATCTTCATGATGAGACTATTCTCCTGTGCTGACCTATTACAGTTTTAGACTGAAATTGTCACTGTGATCCCCAATCTGCATCTATTCATACAGAAGTGTTTAAAGGTCAGGCCACATTCTCAGCATCACACATTGAGACAGTTGGACATACATCCCACTACCTTCTCCTGAGATTGCAGACAGAATCCCAAATTTCAAACAGTCACAAAAGGGAAGGTGTGAGACTTTTTTTTTTTATGACGCACTCTCTGGGACAGATATATTCCAACCACGATGGATATTCTGAATTACAATAAACATTGCATGGATGTAGGTTTATATAAATTCACTGTGACGAATATATTTAGCTGCTGCCCTAATGTTTTTGAATAGAGATTTGACAATTTAGATAACCTGGATGTTTGGTTGGTTTCATATGAATCTTCGCGGGTAGAACAGCATTGAACCTGTTCCAAAATCCATCCTTGATCCATGATCACACTCATCTCCCAGACCAGCTCCTTCAGCACATCTCACATCTCCCTGCCTGGAAGAAGAGAACTCTGGGCTTGGTGAGGGGAGGCCCCAGGAAGAGAACCGAGTTCTCAGAGGGCACAGCCAGCATCCTCCTCTCAGGGTGAGCCCCAAAGACTGGGGCCTCCCTCATCCCTTTTCACCTCTCCATACAAAGGCACCACCCACATGCAAATCCTCACTTAAGCACCCACAGGAAACCACCACACATTTCCTTAAATTCAGAGTCCTGCTCACATGGGAAATGCTCTCTGAGAGTCATGGACATCCTGTGTAAGAACATGAAGCACCTGTGGTTCTTCCTCCTCCTGGTGGCGGCTCCCAGATGTAAGTGTCTCGGGGATGCAGATATGACGATATGGGAGGCTGTCTCTGATCCCAGGGCTCACTGTGGCTCTCTCTGTTCACAGGGGTCCTGTCCCAGGTGCAGCTGCAGGAGTCGGGCCCAGGACTGGTGAAGCCTTCGGAGACCCTGTCCCTCACCTGCGCTGTCTCTGGTTACTCCATCAGCAGTGGTTATGGCTGGAGCTGGATCCGCCAGCCCCCAGGGAAGGGGCTAGAGTGGATTGCGCGTATCTATGGTAGTAGTGGGAGCACCTACTACAACCCCTCCCTCAAGAGTCGAGTCACCATTTCAATAGACACGTCCAAGAACCAGTTCTCCCTGAAGCTGAGCTCTGTGACCGACACGGACACGGCCATGTATTACTGTGCGAGAGACACAGTGAGGGGAGGTGAGTGTGAGCCCAGACACAAACCTCCCTGCAGGGAGGCGGAGGGGGCGGGCGCAGGTGCCGCTCAGGACCAGCAGGGGGCGCGCGGGGACCACAGAGCAGGAGGCCGGGTCTGGAGCAGGTGCAGGGAGGGCGGGGCTTCCTCATCAGCTCAGTGCTCTCCCTCCTCACCAGCACCTCAGCTGTCCCCAGGGCTCCTCTTTCTTTATTATCTGTGGTTCTTCTTCCTCACATCCTTGTGTCAGGGAAGAACGGAGGAAGACAAATTTTCCTCTTACGGTTGAAATTTCACCAATTACTCGGAACTTTCCTACAAGTTCCTGCAGGGCCCATTTTACCTTCTTTATTAAAAAATATATTCTAATGCTTCTCACCATCTCCTGATTTGTGTCGTCAGTTGAATTGTGCTCTCTTTGAAATTCATATGCTGAAACCTTAAATCTAATGGATCTATGTTAGAATTTTAAGGATACAATTAACGTTAAATGTGGTCACAAGTGTGAGAACCTAATGCAATAGACGTGCTGTCTTTATAAGAAGAGGTAGAGACACCAGAGACCTCTCACTTTTCACGTGCGCGCAGAGAAGAGGCCATGTGGAGACGCAGAGTATTAGAAGGTGCCCCAGTGCACGGCAGGAAGAAGCTGCACCAAGAACCAACCCTGCCAGCACCTTGATCTTCAGCATTCAGACTTCAGAATTGTAAGAAAATCAGTATTTGTTGTTTAAGCCACCCACTCCATGTTGTCTTCTTATGAAGACACAGACCGACTAATACCACATAACTCATAACTCTGTTAACGCTGTCCCCTGGATGGAGAATCAGCCCCCCTGAGGCTGGGCACATCTCTCAGATTTCTACATAAAGTAGGCAAAAAACAGTAGCTGTGGTATAAAAACTTGTCATGGCCCTGTCGATCAATTTCTGGGCAAAGTGTTTCAATGAAGCCCTTGGGGCTTTGTTACAAAAGCTGTCTTTTATATTTTATTAGGACCTAACTAATGGACAATGGGTATCGGCTAGATGGAGACTGACCACTGACCATCTTCTGCTCTCTCCTTAGTATACCACAGAAAACCACACCAACATTACTCTATGTCTTCAATTTTCTAAATTTGCACTGAATCTGTTGCCAAATGAGGAGCTACATGAGGTCTGAGTTTTGTTCCCTTCTTCCCAGTCTTCCTCAATTACCAAGGGCAGAAAAGACTTTCAGTGAAATTTGGCTGTCAATGCCCCCAGCACCACATCACTTTTTAAGGTCCAGGAACTTTATTTGGTGGGATAGTGAAATACACTTTTAAATGGAAAGCTCTAAAGCACATACAACAGCTGAAGGAATGGCCACTGTGCACCTGAAGGCTGATGAGGCAGATAGTAGGGTACCTTCCTCCAAGATGGTCCTGAGTGTGTGATGGTTGGATGCCTCGTGCATATGGAAATAAGGACTGGACTGAAGTAGAAACAAGGGCCATATCCCACAGGAAAACAAGAAAAATACAGATGGGCATCCATGAAGACAGTTAATTAAATTTCTTGGGCATAAGATGAAATATTTTTCCAAAGTTTTCAGTGTTCTTAGCTAAATATGAATCATTTCAATGAACTGAGAATTAAAAGGAGAATGGAGTTAGAAGATGAGAGAGAAAAAAGATCCTGAGAGAGCAGAAAGAAAATTCACACAAAACTGTCACATGGCAGAGGCGAGAATGGAGCTGATGCAACTATGTATTATTCTGCAGACCTAGTTGAGACTCTGTTATTTAAGGCAGGTCCAGTGGTGAAGAACTCCTTTAGTTTTTGCTTCTCTGAGAAAGGTCTTATCTGTCCTTTATTTTATAAAATGATTTACATGATAAAGTTTCTTATTTGGCAGACTTTTGTTTGTTTTTCATTCTTTTTCCCCCAGCAATTTGAATACAGTCGTGGACCACCTAAGAATGTTTCAGTCAACAATAGACCACATATATGTTTGTGGCCACATAACATTGTAATACCGTATTTTCACTGAAGATGTTCCATATTTACATGTGTTTAGATAGAGAGATACTTACCATGGCGTTTCAGTTCCCTGCAGTGTTCAGTACAGTAACACTCTGCACAGGTTAGTTGTCCGGAAACATTGTGATATTCCACAAAGCCTGTGCGTGGTAGGGTGTTCCCTGTAAGTTTGTGTAAGTTCTCCCTGTGATGCTTGCACAATGGTGACATGGACTAGAAACACATTTCTCAGAAGTAATCTCTATCACTAAACCATACATCATGGAATAGAATTTCTCTCTATTCTAAACTGAAAACCTGCTGCTGAGAAATCTGCTAAATCTGCTCTTTTTCCTTCTGTTTTCAAAAACATTTCCTTTTAACAATGTGGTTTCAAATATCTCTGATTTTTCTCATTTGGTTTACCTTATTTAAAACTTACAGAACTTCTTGGACGTAGATGAATATTGGCTTTTCCAGATTTAGAAAATTTCCATGCTATTACTTCCTTGAATATTCTTTCCACCTCTCTCTCTCGCTCTCTCTCTCTCTGTCTCTCTCTAACACACACACACACACACACACACACACACACACACACACACACCCTGTTCCTTCACTACCCTTTTTGTCTTATCTTTGCATAACTCCTCAATGCATAATTTAGTTTTCAGTGTGCTTCCTGACTCATAAGTCTTTAACTCTTTTTTATTTCTTTCCTTTAAATTTTTCTTCTCTGTCTCAACTATTTCAAATGATCTTTCTTTGAGTTTACTGTTTCTTCTATTACTTGATCTAGTCTGGTCTAAAATCTTCTATTAACATTTTTGGCTGACTTATTGTATTCTTCAGCATCAATATTTTTGTTTAGTCATCTTCTAAATGTTTTATCTCTATTAAAATCCTCACGCTGTTCTCGCATGATGCCACTAGCTCATTGAACATGTTTCTAACATTTACTTTAAATGTTCTGCCAGGTAATCCATATGCCTCCTTTTCATTGACGTTGGTTTCTGGACCTTTATGTTGGTCTTCTGTTTGGACCATGTTCCCCTGCTTCTTCGTTTTTCTTGACTGTCTTTGTTGCTATCTGTTCATTACAACAAACGCCACCATACACTCTTCCAAGACGAGGCTCATAGAGATCACCCTCACCAATCAGCCCAGAGACAGTAATTTTGGGTCTCTGAAACCTTCATGTATTTAGACTTCTGACTGTTCTTAGTGGCCCCAGGTTTTAGAGGATGATAGACTGTGCCAGGACTCACAGGTAGGGGAAGTAGAAATTATTTACTCAGGCAGCCCCTTGAAAAGTTGGACCACTGGACACAGTTTTATTTTTGAGGTGTGATTCATCAAAATAATGTTAGTTCAAGCTTCTCTCAACCAGTCATTAAACCTTGAAATTTTATAATTTCTTACTTGGATCTGGGGTTTATTCTTTGAATATTTAGCTAAAATCACAAACTAATTTCAAGCTGCCTATTTGGCAAAATGCTCTGCTGCAGAATTTCCATTTTCTGTGTTACCTCTTTTTGCATTTAAATCTAAGTCTGTATTAGTCATGTATCTAGAATGCAGAAAAGTGTCTTATAGTTCTTTATTTATTTAATTTGATGTGGTTTCCAGAAGATGTGAAAAACCCCTTTATTTAGAAAATACCTGATTCCCCATTGGTCAATCATTTCCTCTTTAACTTGCCTGCCTCTTCTCACATGATCTGTAATAAGCAAGGAGAAACGAAGACACACCATTGAGAGTTTGCTTAGATCTCCCCTCAGCTAAATTTCTAAGTGTCAATTACTAATTCTAATTTCATCCATTCTAACATAATTAAGATAAATTCTATAGCAAGGTGCACATACTTTCCCGTTCTAATCCGATGTTCATGACAGAAACAAAGCAGTTGTCTTCTCTGCAATGTGGTCACCTGAAGTCTGAGATGAGGGGTCACACAGGTATTTTTATAATATTTAAGGGTTTGGACAACAATAGTGATAACAATGCTGAACAACACTAGGTCCTAACTGAAAGGTTACAGATAAAGTTACTGCTGCTATTTTATATTAACACCTTATTAGAATGAAGCTCAGAGGAAGAGGCCACATCCTAGGTCACACAGTGAGGGGGAATGGAGCCGTGCTCTGCTCTCCACACTACGCACAAGACCCCAGACGCGAGCCCAGGTTCCACTGACACATGGCATCTACAGGGCAGTTCTCAGGGGATGATGTTAGGGCACCTGCTTCCTGGGGCAGGGCGCTTCCTTCTCTCGGTTGTGCACTTGCTCCTTCTGCAGGCTCTAAAGTGAGCACTTGTATTGCCATGATTTATACATGTTCTTTCCCCAATATGGAAAAATATTTATAAAATTTTCAATTTTTTTTCTCTGATGCACACTGCATTAGCAGAAAGGAATAAATCACGTTTCTTATCCTCCCATACAGTCTAAGATTCCTGAAGACAGAGTTGATGTGATGTACACATAGGTGGATCTCTGCCTCTCAGAGGTGGCCTTGGTCTTCAAGCTTCAGCAATTCTGGGAAGCCAAGGACACCTCCATCTCCTCCTCCCTGCACAGCAGCTCACTTGAGAACAGCTTTCTCATTGGAATATCTTGTGTTTAAGGAATAAGAGTCACTATTTCAGGTTTGGGGGCCTGAGTGCACCTATTGAATCCAGCCCAGGATTGGAGACACTTTTCAGAACACAACATCACCTGAGACATGACCAGTCACACTGTTTTACTTGCACAATTTCAGCTTCCTCAGAAGAAAATTAAAATTGCTGAGACTTTTTCATAACTGCTGTGCCATGTCCTTTCTCTGTTTTCCTGCCTGTTCACTTATATGAGACCAGGTGCTCCATCTATGTAATCAGATTAGAATCCTGCCTCCAGTAACACATGAAGAGGACCTTTGGTTGTACTTTTGGGCTTTGCTCCAAAATGTAAAGATTACAACAGTCATCGCCTCATTCTTATGTCAAGAGGCATCTGCGCAATCTGATCTTCAATACCTTTTAGAATCCATCAGATTAATGAAGTTCCATTTTTATAATGACCACTCCAAAAACTGGACAGTTGGGCATGTCCAGAATGGCAGTTGACACGTGCTTAACTGGAACTGAAGCTGCAGAGACCACGGGCTGTTGAAGGCACTTACATGGTAAGCACTATAGAGGCCTGCAAGACAGATGTGGACTAGGGTGAAATGACAGTTCCAGAGGGCCACACAATCCTCAGCCTTCTGGAATTTTCCTCCAGAAATCTCCAGATTCTAAAAAATACAATCCAAATACATCTCCTATGGGTCAGAATTAGGGAAGTTTAATTACTGAAACACATACCAGGAGCCTTCTCCAAAAGATCCTACAGGGAAGAACTTTTCCAGATCCTTATGCTATGTGAGGGGAAGACAAATCTGCCCATTCCAGATCCCTCCCCGATTCCTCGATTATTATACAAATGAGTAATGTTAGCCAATAGGGTAAGATGTAAGCAAATAGTCCAGGGAAAATGAAACCACAAAAAGGAGTAAAGAAGAAAATTCAGCTTTTCCCCTAGAGACGCCTGGTCAAGGTCACAGCCCAGAAGAGGAAGGTGATCAAGTCTCTAGGTTTCCACTGTAAGAACAGACAGTGCCGACCTGCACTGCACAATTCATTCTAACCAGGATGATGGCTCTGGATTAAAGATGAGAGTGTGGCAATGCACAGACTCAGAGGAGAACATACAGAAACTTAGAAAAAAATGACAGAGAGTTAGACAAGGACAGTGGAGCAATATGAAGCCTCTGACTTCGAGATTTTTAAAAACAAGGTCTTGGAAACTCCTTCATTCACCTCAGCTTCTTTTATCATGAAGGCTTTTCAAGGTTCTTAGCTGAGACAAAGAAAATAACAACCGGCATGCACTTCCCAAGTCTTCACTTGGATCCTGTTGCCTTTGGATCTCTAGGAGAAGAAAGTCAGATACTGGGCCTAGTGTCAGAGTAGGAGGCACTTTCTGCAGGCGAGGCACTAGGAAGAAGGGAAAACGTGTGTTATTGGAATATTGGATATGAAGTGTGCTCTCATCTGAAAGCATCTGCACCTGCTGGAAATCTCAGATGCAACATTCAGCTGCAGGGAACAAGGCACACCCAAATCTCTTGTAAGGTTTTGGATTCATTTTCCACTGATTCGGTGCATCTGGAGCCTAGAGACGGGGCTCCCTCCTGGGTCATAGAATCCTTGCTTTGAGTCTGCCTGTAGAGTTCATTAGGTTTAGTAAGACCAATCAGTTGTTTCAAGAGATGGTGTCGGCAGCGTATGCTGTCACTGAAGGATTATTCTAAGCCAGGACAAAGCCATTTCATGTTAGTCTAGGGAAGCTGAGGGAAAACGCTTTGTGAGCCCCACAGGAGCTTCCTCGCAAGGCAAGGGCTGGGCTGGAGGGGACACTCAGGAGCCCCCCAGCCCAGGTTCCAGCCCCGGAGCAGGTGCACAGGAGGCTGGGGACGAAGTTTCCTCTCAGTGCCTGTGTCTTCCTTTGTCAACAACAAAACAACTAAGTGTTCATGAAGTAGTGGATATGCCTTTAAATGTCCTGTTACATCAGAAGCATTCATATACCATAAGGCAACCAGAACTATTTTTCAAAGTGGGTTTCTAGGACTGTAAATATCTTAATAGTGAGGATATAATGGATAGGAATGGTTTTACTAATTGAAAGGACACAGGATTCTGGGAGTCTGTATATTCCTACGAATAAACAATTCAGACTTTAGTGTTAAGTAATGTTGTCTACATTGTGTGAGTGACAGGACAGTGATGGATCTGAGAGTGTGGCAGGTGCACAGACCCAGTGAGTCAGAAATCAATACGGAAAGATGAGGATCTATGGATATGACCTGAAAGGATGTAAACAGTTTATGAAATTCTATTAAATGGAGTAGGAAATAAAACCCAAACTTATCCAAAACACAAATTCCTTTACGATTATTTCGGGAGCAGTGAGTTCATCAGGAACCCCAAACTTCTCTTACATCTTCTGATTCCTATTGTCTGTGAGATAAGAAAATCAGCTCTAACTATGCATCACAGGGCAAATCTGTAAACCAAGAGTGTTTCTAGTGAAGATCATGGAGGATCAGGAAGCCAGGCAGGTGCTGGAGACACTGTCTCAGGAGCGCCCAGATGATCTCAGGGGGACCTGCTGGACACTCACGTGGGACATCAGCTGTCACTTTCTCAGAGTGACCAGTGAGCTGTGCTGGTGCCTGATGGGACTAGGATGAGGTCAAGGCACCTTCTCAGTGTCATGGAGAGTGATGGTTCCAGAAATCATCCAGGCGGTCTCTACGCTAATCAAATATGGGTTCACAGTGAGGAGCATGTCCTCTGGGGGCTTGGTCTTCAGTGAAAGGATGTCTGGACATCAGAAGTTTGTAAATGGAGCAGAGTCTGCATTTCCTCAAGGAGGATTAGGGCTTGGAGCATCAGCATCCCACTCTTGTAAGGCTGATGTGTCATTTACTTTACCTTTCTTATCCTGAATCAGGGTCTTGAGCTATGAAATGCTCTGACTCATGAATATGCAAATAACCTGAGATCCACTGAGGTAAATATGGATATGTCTCAGCCCTGAGAGCATCACCCGGAAACCACATCCCTCAGCTAGAGAAGCCCCAGGCAGCGCAGCTCCTCATCACGGACTGGATTTGGAGGATCCTCTTTCTGGTGGCAGCAGCAGCAGGTAAGAGGCTGCCAAGTCCCGGTGATGAGGACGGGATTGAGTCCAGGTAAGTGGGCTTTCATCAGCTCCTGCGTCCTCCCCACAGGTGCCCATTCCCAGGTGCAGCTGGTGCAGTCTGGGGCTGAGATGAAGAAGCCTGGGTCCTCAGTGAAGGTCTCCTGCAAGGCTTCTGGATACACCTTCACCAGCTACTTTATGCAATGGGTGCGATAGGCCCCTGGACAAGGACTTGAGTGGATAGGATGGGTCTACCTTGGAAATGGTAACACAAACTATGCGCAGAAGTTCCAGGGCCGAGTCACCATCACCAGGGATGTGTCCATGAGCACAGCCTACATGGAGCTGAGCAGCCTGAGATCTGAGGACACAGCCGTGTTTTACTGCGCGAGACACACAATGTGAGAACCCATATCCTGAGAGTGTCAGAAACCCCAGGGAGGAGGCAGCTGTGCTGGCATGGAGGAGATGACAAAGATTATTAGATTGAAGACTTTCTTAGAAAATGGCATTAAGTCATTAAGAAAAGGAAAAATATAAATGTGTAGTTGAAAAATTTTAATTATTTGAGAGATTGTTCACACAGCATTTATTTTGTAAGAGAATTTCAGGGATTCGAGAATGAATCAAATTAACAAATCTGATAAAGAACTTCCTCTGAACAAATCTTTGTAAACATGAGTTTCTGAATCAGTGTTGTAAATATTCTAGGACGCAAACACAAGTTCGCATTTTAAGTTTACTTTTATCTCTATTTTAAAAATGCTAAAAATTCTCATTTTGTGCATGTAGCATTTTGAATTCCCACCATCAATTCATGATAGTCCTTGATTTCCCACATTCATATTGCCATTTGTCATTATGGGAATTGGGTATTTTAACCATGCTAATAGGCAAGTAATGGTATCTAATTTTTATTTAAATGCACATGTTCCTAATAAATATATTGTTGGTAAGATGCCTCTCCTGATAGTTGGTTAATTTTTAATTGCATTTCTTTTGATAAGTTGTAAGTTTACTTGCATACTGACTATAAAAGTGATTTAACGAATTAAAAGAATTCATTTAACAAATATGTGACTTGGAATTATTTTCTCAAAGTCTGTGGCTATCTATTACTCCCTTATCAGTGATCATTGCAGAAAAATGTGTGTGTGTGTGTGTTTGCACACATTTAGATAAAAAAAAAACATAAAACATTTATTCATCCATAGATAATGGCTTTGGCATTATATCTGAAATCTCATTATAAAATACACTAATAGTGATTATTTTTTTCCATGTCTCTAATCTCAGGACACAATCAACTCATGAGTGTTTAAGCTTCACCTACTTGATCGGAGGACTCTCCACCTGAGATATTTGGAATGCTTCTGTAAGGAGATGTGTTCTTCTTGCCATTATTGCTCTATTTAGTCATCCATTAATATCTGTATTGGTGTATGGATGTCTATTTCATTCTCTGAAGAAGATCCATGCTACAGTATTCATTTTATTGTTCAAATCATCACAGCTTTATTAGGTGCTGGGAGCTAATTTATTTTGGATCCTGCATCCTTACAGCACACCTCAAGCTTTTGTTTTTGAACACTTCCCCGTGTCCTGGCATTACAATACATTCTAAGCACGTTTTCTATATTACCTTTTTCTAACATAGAATCGGTCATTTTTCTAAAGACTGCTTGTTTCTGATATGAAAGAATAGTATTAAAATAAAAAATTGTAATACTGGGTATGTGTGTTGTTAATGTGGTATAAGTACTCCTAGGACCTTTCAACCAACTGACCTAGTAAATGGGCATGTTTATATGAACCCATATTTGTGGACACATCGAAACGTTTATGTATCTAATCTTCTGTAACTTTATTGCATTACAAATGAGAACACACTGGCCTCTCACCCAACTATGCTACCACATGGACCTTTCTAGCCCTCCTTTATTGACTGTCCATAACCACCCACTGCAAAGTGAGGAACCCCATCCCACCATATGCCATTTGATTACTTAGCTGCACAATTTCAGGACACATGCACAGCAGTATCAGAAATGTAGAGCTGTACCCTTGTGGGAAACATGTTTATCTACTAGAATAGAGTGTTTATGTGTAATTTCTTTACACTTTAAACTTACAGAATTTCCTCATTTTCAACGTTCTTTAGGTCAGCGACTTCATTTCCCATGTTCTTCAGGGAAGTTATTTCAATGACACTGTATAATCTGATTTATTTGAAATTCTGTAAGAGCCAAAACTGTAGTCAAGGAAACGTATAGAGGATATTCCAGGAATTTAGAGAGTGGGTATAAAATAAGTTTGAAAGGCACTATTAACGACACTAAAACTATCCTTACTGATATGCAATGGTTGAGACATGACACAATTTGTCTAAGCACACAATTTTGTGATGGAAAATATAAATCTAAATAAATACAATTTCAAAAGTTCGTTAACCCCGGAATCAAATACACATTGTATAAAATTATCTAATAATTTTTTTGGTGATTGTAGGGATGTCATGAGACGCATGCAACAGAGATCGAAGTAATTTTCTACATTTACATATATCATGTTTCCATTCATTAAAGACATTTTATTTAAAAAATCAATTATCTACTTGACCCAGGTTTTTTCTTCCCGGCAAGAAAATAACCCACAGGATTATTTTCTTTCATTGGTTGAGAAAGATTTTCCCAAACTTCAGCTCAGTTCAGGCAGGCACTGTTCCTGAATGGGCATTTACTCTCAGATTTGTACACACACCTGTCACCATGTGGGCTCTTCTGTCAGACAAACACACCTTTCCTCATGTGGATTCTTCCCTCAGACAAACACACAGGTCCCCACGTGGACTCCTTCCTCAGACCACCACGTATGTCCTTACATTTGCTCTTTCCTCAGAAAACAGACATTTCCTCATGTGGACTCTTGTCTCAGACAAACAAACATGTCTCCTTGTGAACTCTTCACTCAGATAAGTGCACACGTTTCCACATTGACTGTTTCCTGACACAAGCACATATATCCAATGTTGAACTGTCTTGCGGAAAAGATGATGGCAATTATAAACCCCAGCCCTGACAAGGTGTAGATCTGCATTTTTTTTGTTGTAACTTAACTTTGCCTCATTGTCAGGAACAGTGGTTTGCAGCTCTAAATGCACTGATTACAGACAGATGTCCATTTTCTTTGGAAATGCATATATTGTGTTCTTACTGGACATATTTGTCGAAATTGTTTGCTACTATGAACATACCTGAACAGTGTCCACATTAGAGAATAAGAAACTGTAATAGGCAGATTCACCCTGTGCATCCAGACCCAGGAATCCTTTGCCTTTGCCCTCCCTGAAATGGAGACACAGAGGATGGATGAGCAATGCTGAGCGGTGCACCTATGACCACAAAAAGAAAGACCTGGAAATGTGTCCCCTCCCCTCCTTATGAAAGGCAGTTCGTTCCCTGTTCCTTCAGGCCCTGGTGAGGAGCCACCCCATGTCTGTGCCCTTCCTCAGTGTCCGCACCGTGGGGTCTGCACTGATCTGGGCTTCCTTTCTCATCATCCTCAGTATTAGTGTCCCTTGTGAATCAGGTCCAGCTGCGGCTGCTCCACATGGGGTTGTTCTCAGTCTGTTCCATCTGTGTTTGCAGAATTCCTGTTTGAAGTTCACTGGTGGAGTATGAGGGGGAAATATTGTACAGCCCAGTGGTTCACTAAGCCCCTCCTGCAAAACCTCTGGATTCACCTTCACTGATTGCAGCATAATCGTGGTTCATCAGCCTCCAGGACTGGGGCTGTTGTGAGCAGCAACAGGGAGAAATTCAAGAGGAAGTTCCCAGTGGTGCCCTCCATGACGACAAAGGAGCTTCTCCATCCCCAGGGCACTCTTAAGTGCATGGTCTCACTGACATCTTTGCTTCCTTAATCACGTTTGTTCTGTAAATCACAATGAATGGGGCATTCTTCATCTATTATATATTTGTTAAGTCTTGTTTGGCATCTTTTTACAAAACTGGTCACTTTATCTTATGTAACATCCCTGTTAAGTCCTGAAAATCTTTTTTGATATCTACTTTGTCTGAAATTTACACAGCAACTATAACTTTCTTTTGGTTCATATTTTCATCATCCATCATTTACCATCTTTATCTTTTCTATTTGTAGATATGTACCGTAACTTCCTTGTACGTAGCTAATAGTTGGGCCGTGCCTTTTTAAATCAAGTACAATAAATTCTATTTTAAAATTAATATTATTTTTCTGTTATTTTGTGTTTAAATTAGCATTTCATAATGATGTTTATTTCTCTATTAAAATATTATCTAATTCACATTTTATAAATGTTATATTGGCTGCCATAAGGTTTACAATAAGAATTGTATGGAATTAGATGCTAATGCAGATACTGTGGTGGCCTTGATCTAAAGTACAGAGATAGTGTAACTGTGTGCTTTGAATTCCTCCTTCTCACCACTCCTTCTTCTTTACTGTCAGTTGGCACTTACATATAAAATATAATATATATTTTTATCGCTTTATATAGTTATATGTTATAGCAATTACAAAGATAATAACTGCACTTCATCTTGATTTTCCCTTTTTTTACAATCTTAATTTCTTTGTATAGATCTATGTTTTGGGTGCATATCACATGGCTACTCACAGAGAAACTTTGCTAACATATGCCCTGAAACATGAATCTGCTGACAAATTGTCTCAGGATTTTTTTTAATGACATAATTTTATTTGCTTTCACGTTTTTATAAAAATGAAATGCATGTACAATTTCAGTTTACATTTCGCTTGTAATTTATTTTCTTGCATTTATTTTTTTCTTCCAGGAGATGATCACATATTACATTCTGTTGGGCCTTTATTAACCACGTTTCTGTGAGTCTACTCAGGGTTGGATTTCAAGTGTGTGGTTGCAATGGCTATCACAGTTGAAGTCAGCTTCTCCTGTTCACAAAATATTCAGGTTTCTCCAGCAATACCTGATTTTGTGTCCCTGTTTGGCTTTGAGTTTTCACATTTCATTCCCCCCAGAGAGCCTCTTTCAGCTGTGGCAGGTGCATCCTGCTGACACTTTTACTTGGTGATTGTTTGTGTGGTGAAGGGGCTTGGACACAGGGGCACGTTCTCCAACCTTCTGACTAAGACTCCTTCTTAGCTATGGGTGGTGTGACTGGCTCTGAAGCATGGCCTTATAAGTGTTTCTGTTCCTTCGCTTCCCCAGTGTCAGAGTGTCTCTTCCCAGTCACAGTGGATTTTCATCAGCGTCCTCAGCTTCTGACCCACTGTCCTTACATGACAGATTCAGGATTTCATTCCTCAGGAAAGAGATGGGAGGTGTTTCTGGGTAGAGTTTCCTTGGTTTCCTCTGTTTCCTTATGTTCTAGTTGATTCTACCAGTGCCTGAAGGACACAAGATTTAATAAATGTCTCTCACATATAGTGAAGGGAGATTCAGCATTGAACAGAGCTGCTCTTCTTCCTCCCCAGTCAACACCACAGGACAGCAGGTGGGTGAGTTGTCTGGGGATTTCCCCAATTCTGTAGGAAAAGCCTGCAAATGCCGGGAGTTTCACACCCTCACCATGAGCACACACGTCCTCAACAACTCATGAAACATTTCCAGGTTAGCTTTTTCTTCCTTCAACACCATGCCGTGAGTAATACCTGCCCCAGTCACGCTAATAAATGGACCCTAGTTCTCTCTGCAGGTCCCTATTTTCTCAGAATACAGGGATTTTTTTTCTCTGTGACATCAACTCAGATATGTTGAAGAGTTTATTTTTGTAGTTATTCATGGTTTTTGTTAAAGAGGTCAGAATAAGATTAATTTCTCAATTTTTACATTACAATCCTTAGTATCTAATTTCTAAATAAAATTCAGAAACTGAGTCAACATATCAAGTATCCATTATTTGGTGCATTGTTAAACAATTTGAGAAATATTAATGTAGCAAAAGACAATGAACCGTTGAAATCAAGGCATGCCTCATTCACATAAGAACATGAGAATCTTATAAAATGATTGTGGTGAGTGAAGGAAGCTGAAGAATTCACAGTAAATCTCAAGTGATTTTTTTGTTTTTTGTTTTTTGTTTTGAGATGGATTCTCGTTCTGTCGCCCAGGCTGGAGTGCAGTGGCCCAATCTCGGCTCACTGCAAGTTCCGCCTCCCGGTTTCACGCCATTCTCCTGCCTCAGCCTCCCGTGTAGCTAGGACTACAGGCGCCCTCCACCTCGCTCGGCTAATTTTTTGTATTTTTAGTAGAGACGGGGTTTCACCATGTTAGCCAGGATGGTCTCGATCTCCTGACCTCGTGATCCGCCTGTCTCGGCCTCCCAAAGTCCTGGGATTCTCAAGTGATTTTATTTGTATGAATTGTAGAAGATGCAACTATTGTAAATTAACATGAAGAAGATCTGAATTTTCTGAGAAAAGAGTGGTAAGAGTAACAAGGTGGTGAAATGAAATTACAGAGAAGTGAGAGAAAAAAATAGAGGTTAATTGAATTGCTAACAGCATGATTGCAGTGCTGACTCAATGACTGCACACATACATCCACATTTCCCAAATGCTGCACTGTCAATTTGTTTTCATTATTAATTGATTTTAATAAAGCAGCAACAAAAATGAATATATTGGCAGAGAAAAAACAAGACAGAGATAAATACTGACACTTGAATAATCACGGACTCCTGACAATACACGCATGTGAACACTGATTGTGTATTTCAGGTAAACACTAGAAACGGCAAAATTCCGTAAAGTTGATATGACAGGTGGGACATCCTGAAAACCCCTCTAGGCGTGTCCCACACCAGCCTGGAGCTGTCTCAGGGGAGCCGACTGCTCCAGTGTTCAGCGTCACAGGCACAGATAATAGGGCTAACCCTGTCCAGATGTGTGATATTGGACACATTGCACAGCTGCTCTGTTCTGCATGTAATTATCTTCTCTAAAAATGTGACATCCACACTTGCGTTAAGTACATTCTACAATATGTAAAATTAAATAAGACGATGAATACTAAATGATTATCAAGGCACAATCACGTAATCTGAAGTTATATTTCCTGAGAGATAGAATTGATTCCAGTGTTTTCCGGGACACTCGCATCCGCTCTGAGCACTGCCTTCTCCTCAGCCGTCCCACCCCAGAGCCTGCAATATAGTCGGGGACATGCAAATAGGTCCCTCCCTCTGCTGATGAAAAGCAGCCCAGCCCTGACCCTGCAGCTCTGGGAGAGGAGCCCAGCCCCAGAATTCCCAGGTGTTTCTGTTCGGCCATCAGCACTAGACACACAGAACACACCATGGAGTTTGTGCTGAGCTGGGTTTTCCTTGTTGCTCTTTTGAAAGGTAATTGAGAGTGAAGTAGAAATTCTGTGTGAGGGGACATGAGTGAGAGGAACAGTGGATATATTTGGCGGTTTCTGACCTTGGTGTCTTTTTGTTTGCAGGTGTCCAGTGTGAGGTGCAGCTGGTGGAGTCTGGGGGCGGTTTGGCAAAGCCTGGGGGGTCCCTGAGACTCTCCTGCGTAGCCTCTGGATTCACCTTCAGTAGCTACTACATGAGCTGGGTCCGCCAGGCTCCAGGGAAGGGGCTGGAGTGGGTCTCAGATATTAATAGTGGTGGGGGTAGCACACGGTACGCAGACTCCGTGAAGGGCCGATTCACCATCTCCAGAGACAACGCCAAGAACACGCTGTATCTTCAAATGGACAGCCTGAGAGCCGAGGACACGGCTGTCTATTACTGTGCGAAAGACACAGTGAGGGGAAGTCAGTGTGAGCCCAGACACAAACCTCCCTGAGCCCAGACACAAACCTCCCTGCAGGGGCGCGGGGGGAAATCAGCGGCAGGGGGCGCTCGGGACCCACTGATCAGAGTCAACCCAGCGGCAGGTGCACACGGAGGCTGATTTCCTGTCAGGATGTGGGACGTCACCTTTTTACAGTTCCTCTAGTGAACCTCTCTGAGTTCAGAACTCTGTGCTTAGTAATGTCATCTCTACATATTTTTACAATGATTGTTTTAATATGAAAATCTATTCTCATGTGTACAAAATGCAGACGATCCTTAACCGAGGAGATGAGTTTCCAACCATGGTGGCCACGATCAGAGTCCTGAGGAAGCTCAGGCTTCCTGGTGAGTCTTCTCCAGTCAGACTCAGGACAGGAGCCTGAGAAAGATTCCTGACCAGAGCTGAGGTATGGCTGCTCACGAGAGGGCACGAGCTGCGGGGGGCTGTTCCTGCAGAGCCCTGATTCGGCGGCGGATGAATCAAACATACACGGACACAGGTGTTCTGCTTTGCCAGTTCAGCGGAGGGTCCGAGGCCACTTACTGACTCCAAGGAAAGTCCTGTAAAGAATGGCAGCAGCGGCCCTGAGCCGCTCGCGCTCCAGGCGTTTATTTAGTGTAGAATTCACAACAGACGCTCTGAGTCAACACACTGGTGGATAATTAACATGGTTCAGAGAGTAGTTCTATGAAGGAGTAAAGCTCAGGGACTGCGGTCTAAAGTAAATACCATTAGGGGGCAGTATCCTTGGTCGACCTCCCCCGGAGAGGGCCAGTAAGCTTGTAAGGGACTTGTAAGCTTCAAATATGACATTTTTATTGTCATGCCTCTAAATCAGGATATGTAGTTATGTTAGCTAAGAGTAAAGAAAAGTAAATTTAGCTTACTAAAAATCAGGAAAATAAAACCTAATGAAATGGAAACTGGGATATGAGTGGCTCCAGACTTGGCTATTTTAAGAGTTTATGTATCCAGGTGAGTTCTTTTCTCAATTTTACACACAGACACACCCACAATGCCAGATTCATGTCCCATTGACTCTCATTATCTCTTTTTTCATCAGTTTGCTTAGAATTTTGACTTCCAGCTGCACCCATGTTTCACAAAAGACATTATTTTTCAATGACTGCATAGCATTCCACGGTGTCAATATATTGTATTTTCTTTATCCAATCCACCATTAATGGACACGTAGGTTAGTTTTTTGTCTTAGGTATTAAGAATACCATAGCAATAAACATGAAAGTGGGTGCATTTTTTGGTAGAATGATTTGTTTTCTTTTGTGTATATACCCACTTATGAGATGACTGGGCCAAATGACAGCTCTGCTTTAAATGTTTTGCAACTCTCCAGACTGCTTTCCACAGTGCTTGGACTAATTCACATTCCACCCAACACCGTATATGTGTTTCCTGTTCTCCGCAACCTACCCAGAATCTGTTAATTTTTGACTTTTTAGTAGTACTGATCTTGACTGGTATGAGATAGCATCTCTTTGCAGTTTTGATTTGCATTGATCTGTTGATTAGTGATGCTAACCATTTTTTTCATATGTCCTGGCCAGCTTATATATTTTTGAGAAGTTTATGCTTATGTCATGCCTATTGTGTAAATGTGGTTATTTTGTTTTTGATTGTTGATTTACATTTCTTACAACACCTGGATATCGGACTTCCATCAGATGCATAGTTTGTGAATATCTTCACCCATTCTGTAGGCTCTCTGCTTACTCTCTTGATAGTTTCTTTTGCTGTGTAAAAACTCAGATTTTATCAGGTGCCACATACAGAATTTCCATTTGCTGCAATTGCTTTTGGGGACTTTGCCAAACATTTCTTGCCTAAAACAATTTGGGAACAGTATTTCTTAGGTTGTCTTCCAAGATTTTTATAGATTGAGGTCTTGTACTTAAATCTTTACTCCATTTTTTTGTTAATTTTTGTTAATGGTGAAAGGTAGACATGTAGCTTCCATCTTCTGCATATGGCTAGCCAGTTATCCCAGAACAATTCATTGAATAGGGATACATTACCTCATTGCATGTTTTTAGTGTCCTGGTGTAAGATCAGATGGTTGTAGTTGTGCAACTTTATTTCAAAGTTTTGTATTCTCTTTCAGTGGTCTATGCATCTGTTTTTGTACAGGTACCAAGCTATTTTGGTTCCTGTGGTTTTATAGTACAATGTGATGTCTTATAGTGGGATACCTTTGACAGTATTTTTGTCACTTAAGATTGCTTTTGTTTTTAAAGTTCTTTTTTGATTCCATAAAATTTTTAAGAAGTGTTTCTTCTAATGCCGTAAAAACAATGCTGGTAGTTTGATAGGAATAGCATTGAATCTGATAATTTATTTGGGCACCATAAAAACTGATAACCTTAAATGATTTCATCAAGTAATTAGAAAGGTCTCAAATTAGTAATCTTAACTTCACACCTAAATGAACTAAAAAATCTCAAAGCTGGCAGAAAAAAATAAAATTAGAGAATAACTTAATGAAATTCAGATACAAAAAGGCATACCAAATATCAATAAACCTAAGAGTTTCTTCTTTGTTAAATTAATAATATTGATGGATAGACCCCCTAGCTGGATTAACAAAGATAAAGAATAAGATGATCCAAATAAGTACAATCAGAAATGACAAAGGGGATATTACAACCGACCCCAGAGGCATACAAAAATTCTCCAAACACTATAAACTTCATGCACACATATTAGAGAATCTGGAGGAAATGCATAAATTTTGGGAAACACAAAATCTCCCAAGACTGAATAGGAAGAGACTGAAACCCTAAAGAGAGCAATACCAACTTCTAAAATTGAGTCAATAATAAATAACCTACCAAGAAAAAGAAACCTGGAAAAGATGCCAATTCTACTGAAACTACTCAAAGAAACTCAAGGCATAGAGAATCCTTCTCAACTAATTCTGTGAAGCCAGCATCAGCCTTATACCAAAACATGGCAGAGACACAAGAGAGGAAAACTTGAGACAAATACTTCTCATGATAATAGGCTTAAAAATTCTCAACGTCGGAAATCAAATCCAGTAGTATATCAAAAAATCGACACACCACAATCAAGTATGCTTTATTCCAGAGATGCATGGCTGCTTTAACCTATGCAAATCAATATATGTGATTCACTACATAAACAGAATCAAAAGCAAAAACCGTTGTAGTATCCCAGAAGATGGAGAAAAAGCTTTCAATAAAATCTTACATCCCTTTATGTAAAAAAAAAAAAAACCCTCAAAAGTATAAGCATTGAAGAAGCACACTTCAATCTAATGAGCCATCTATGACAAACCCACAGCCAACATCATACTGGATGGGCAAACACTGGAAGCATTTTCCTTAAGAACAGAAACAAGATAAGGATGCCCGCTCTCACCATTTCTATTCAGTATAATACTGGAAGTATTAACCAGATCAGGCAAGGTAAAGAAGTAAAAGGCATCCATATAAAAGAAATAGAAGAATGCAAACTATCTGTTTTCACTGATGACATAATTCTGTATCTAGGAAATGTTGAAGATTCTGTCAAAAGTCCCTAGTATTTATAAATTAGTTTATGAATGTTTCAGGATATAAAATCAATGTACAAAAAAATCACAGTAACATTTCTATACACTAAAAACCTTCTGGCTGAGAGTGGAATCAAGAACTTGCTCTCCCAATAGCCACCAAGACAACTAAATACCTAGGAATGTAGCTAAGCCAATCAGATGAAAGATCTCTACTAGAAAAACTACAAAACACTGGTGAAAAAAATTAGAGATAAAACAAATAAATGGAAATAAACATTCCACGCTTAGGAAATTAAAAAATAAATGTAAAAAGTAGTTTTTAAATATGCGATTAATTCTATGTAGCAATGCCATTTTTCAGAATATTGTGGATGGTAATAGCAGTTTAGCATTTGAGCAAAGGAAACACCTAACAGAATTACTTTATAACATGTTTTTTTCCTGTAGTGGGTGTGTTTCAGTTAAATGATGAAAGCATCGGCATATCACAGGTTGGAAACACAAAATCTGCTTATGGATTGAACAGGCTGTAGACTTTCGTCAAGGAATTACTTCAAGTCATTGAGAAAAACAGAAGACAGTAAATGAAGGAGGAGCTGGTACCATTCCTTCTGAAACTATTCCAATCAATAGAAAAAGAGGGAATCCTCCCTAACTCATTTTATGAGGCCAACATCATCCT